>NC_082648.1:69463262-69766293 GCF_028023285.1 Balaenoptera ricei
TACACATCTGGCAAAACTCCAAGTTTGACTGAGCCCAGGTATCTGCCTTCTCCAAATCTGCAGTCAAGAAGCTGAATGTTGCTGAGAAAGGTACATACCTGGGCTGAATGGTTTCACTTTAAATTCATGATCCTAAACCTCATATAAACATACAACTCTGCCTAGTCATCCTACCCTTTTTTCCTAGTAAGTTTGCTTTCCCATTCTGAAAATGCCAATTGTGTCCTTTACCCTCTCTCCTCAGATCTCATACATTACATTATTGCCCCACTTTCAACCAACAAACTCACTTCATATCTCTTTCATAGCCTTCAAATGAGAACTCCCCCATCTTCCCACTCTTCAATCCGCCAGCCTACCGCAGCAATACTTACAACATAAGCAGTACTTACACTGACTTTCTTTCCTCTGTTACAAAAGTCCATCCTTTTACCAAAGGCCAATTCTTCACCCTAGACTTTCAACCATATGACCTCTAACGTTCTCATGTATTTGCTTCTGAGCCTATCTTCTCTCCTTATTCTTATTGCCAGTTGTTCTCTACACTAATCGTTGCCTTCAACATATATGCTGTACTATCACCTGTCTTCAAATAAACATTCCTTGATATACATCCACTTACAGCTACCACCTCACTTTTTAGATCCATTGCTATAAAAAATAGTCTGAAAATATATTTACATTCACCATTTCCACTTCCTTACTTTCTGCTCACTCTTAACCCCCTTTCAGTCAAGCTTTAAATTGCAAGGTCACAAAAAACCTCCATGTTGTAACTCTAAAGGACACCTTTAAACATATACCTATCTTACACAATTTGAGAATATTCGGCTTAATTGATCACTGGCCCTCCTTGAAATTTTTCTTTGTTTCTGTATTAGTCTCTTTTGGCTCCATTATACTATGTAAATTGTGTTGCAGAATTATACTGACTTAAGAAAATGAATAACTATTTCTGATTCTAGTTACATGCCAGCTTCTGTTCTTTGCAAGCCATAGCTCTGCTCCAAGTTATACTTTGAGTTCGTATCTGCTACATGTATCTTCTCACTCTGGGACCCAGAACAAATGGGCAGCTTCTCTCTGGGACATACCCTTCCCTTGGCAGAGGAGTCAAGAACAAAAGACCTGGTAGAAACTTGCATTGCCTCTAAATCTTCTCCTCGGACATGGTGTACATCATGTCTGCTCACATTTCATTTGCCAGTACAAGTCATATGACCGAGTCCAAAGTAGTGCAGTGTGAAAGTATCCTTCTCTAAGACTTGTATGGCAACAGGCAGGGTTGACTAATCTTCTTAGAAGACAGAGAGTGGATAGCTAGGCACAATGATACCATCTACTAGTTTCTGAGATACCACACTCTTCAGATTTTGCTCCCATTTCATCGACTCTTTTCTCTTAGTCTCTTTTCAGTTCCTCATCCTCTTCCTGTTTAATGTTGAAGAATTCCTAAGATTATTTCTGGGCAAACTTTTCTTCTATATATATACTATCTTCTTACCTTATCTCTACCATTCCAATGGCATTTAAATATTAACTGTAATTTAATGACTCCCAAATGTACATTTCATCCCTGATCAACTGCTCCCTTAATATCTACAAAACAGGGCTTTTGATTCACACACACACATACACACACACGAATGCAGTATCTCTTATGCTTCCACATCTTGCTAAATAGTTCCAGTTGTCCAAGAAAAAAATGAAGGATTTATCTTGATATATTTCTCTCATCTGTTACATCTAATCCATTAGCAATTTCCAAAGTTTTGCCTTTAATATATATTCAAAATTGTTTACTTCTCTTCATTTCTACTACCTCTACCTCATTTCATCTCCAAGGAACCAGGATCATGGCAGGTTTGGGGACCATATTTTTTAAAATATAGACACAATCTCATTTCTCAAAGAGCTCTCAATTTAACAACATGGAACAACACATGCATTTTTTAAATTGTGAAAGATCACATAGTACATGCTAAATTTAAGGAAAGTACTTTAGTGCTAAGGAACACTAAAGAAATAAATTAATTCTGGTTTTGGTAGTAAGAGAAATTAACCATGAGAAAAATATCTCATCTTTTTCTTACAAGGGTTGGTAGAATTTTATCAGGCACACTCTGATAATGGCTATATATGTGTTGGTGGAGAATATTTAGGGGAAAGTAATATTAATACAAAGGCTGGTAGAGAGAAGAAAAAATAAGCTAGATAACTGGTTAGGAAGAAGGTGAGCAATTCTGAAAACCTGAACTCGGGTACTGAATGTGGAGACTGAGAAGACAGAAATTCTGTAGATAGGCGTTTACCTCTTTAGAACAACTCAGTTTTAATGATGAGAGGAGATAAATGCCTTTACAGCAAGATATAATAAGAGAGAAATCCCTCAAGGTATTTATAAATCTTGGTGGCTTCCTCTATACTTAAATTTTATAATGTATTTCAACATCAGAATAAAACAATTAAAAAGATATAGACCTACTGCTATTCTAAAAATATTTTATTCCCTGTATACATTTTTAGAGTGTACCAAAAATTTCAGAAAATGGAAGAATATCACTAGATATCACAGCTATTTACTAATTTAAGCAATACCTTAGTCTCTAAAACTCGGGTTTGTTTCAAGTTGAAGATTAATGAAAACATTATGGAACTAACATCTGAATATGAAATGTACCTTCACCCAAGCTATAAATTCAGAACTCAGATTATGACTGCCCTATCAGCCCAAAGCCAAAGGCTGTTGTAGGAATCTGAAAATAAAATTTAAGGTAGACAGACATCCAAGATATGACTTTTCATGCTTTTATATTTTTAGTATCAGCACTGAAGCTGAAATTTTCACTATTTTGTTGGATTTATCTTGGATGTACTTTAAGCATCAAGAATAAAATGACAAATCCCATCAGTTGTTGCAAAACTTTAATCTATAAAATGCCCTGTGAGGTTCCACATATGTCCATAGAAAGATAGTAATGTGTTCTGATAAATATACACAACAGATTATTCCCTTTTGTCTTCTGCCACTCCACTAAACAGATGCATCCTTGGCCTCGAGGGGCATATGTGAGGTGACATGTTTATGTATGCCTAGAAATCCCTGTTTGGCAATCCATCCTCTACACCTCCTAGACTGAGAACAAGTTGGGTAACTGGAAGGAGGAAAACTGTGCTGAGATCAAAGTAAATATAAATAAATCCCACAAGAGTTCTTCTGATAAAGTCCAGTTTTCTTTCCTAACTCTCCACTGCATTTCTGAAAATTTGCTTAAAAACTACCCATTTTGATGACAGAGCCATATGTTTTTGTTTGAACTTTTAAAATAAATGTTTATAGAGCCCTTACCATATGTTAAGTATTGTGCTAAATGGTTTAAATGGATTATCTCACACTAATTCAAAAAGATATATGCACCCACATGTTCATTGCAGCATTATTTACAGTAGTCAAGATATGGAAATAACGTAAATATCCATCAATGGATGAATGGATAAAGAAAATGTGATCCACACAGAAACACACACACACACACACACACACACACATGCACACACACATACGCTGGAGTACTATTCAGCCATAAATAAGAATGGAGTTTGTAACAGTATGCGTGGACATTGAGGTCATTATGCTAAGTGAAATAAGTCAGAGAAAGACAAATACTGTATGATCTCACTTATATGTGGAATCTAAAAATCAAGACAGAAAAACAAAACAAAACAAAAACCAAGTTCATGTATAGAGAACAGATTGGTTGTTGCCAGAGGCAAAGGGGCGGGGTGAGTAAAATACGTGAAGGGAGCCAAAAGATACAAACTTATAAAACAGATAAGTCATGAGGATGTAATGTAATAATGTTATATGTCAATTATACCACAATTTTTAGAAAAGACAGTTGATTCACAATGTAATTTAACAAAGACTATATAGTCATTCCATATTGTATTAACTATTTTATTCATATATTTAGGCCCTATCTCATCCCACAAAGGAATTGAGTTGTTCAGACAATATTAATTATGAAATCCAAATACATTGTATTATATCTAGGTTTAAACATCTGGAGTGAGGAGAAACTCAGCATATACAGAGGCAGATCATTCCTTCAGCTAGGAATTTATTTAGATAGCTTTTTCTCATATATTGAGCCAAAATCTGTTTTCCTGTATCTTCTACTTCTTTATCCTAATTTGGGGGCCATTTTTTCTAGCAGCTGTATTGAGATTCACATACCATATGATTCACCCATTTAAAGTGTACTATTCAGTCCTTTCAAGGATATTCACGGAGTTGTGCGGCCATCCCTACAATCCATCTTAGAATACTTTAATCACCACAAAAAGAAAACTTGTACCCTTCAGCAATCACTCCCCATCTCTCTGTTCCAATTTCCTGAGCCCAGGCAACCAGTAATCCATTTTCTGTCTCTGTAAATGACTTAGTCTGAACATTTAATAAATATGGAATTATACAATCTGTGGTCTTTTTTTTTTTTTTTTGACTGGCTTATTTTCCTTAGCATAATGTTTTCAAGATACATCCAAATTATAACATATATCAGTACTTCATTTATTTCAATTGCTGAACAATATTCATTGTATGAATATACCACATTTATCCTTTAATCAGTTGATCAATATTTGAATTGTTTCTATATTTTCGCTATTTTGAATAATGCTACTGTAAATATTTGTGTGTAAGTTTTTTTGTGGGCATATGTTCTCATTTCTCTTGGGCATATGCCTAGGAGTAGAATTTCCGGGTCATGTGTTAACTCTACATTTAACATTTTGAGTCACTGTCAAACTTTTGGGTTGTTATTTTTCTGAACATAGCTCTATGAGATATACCATATATTTAAAATTATATAAAGTATACTTGTATAGTTTAAGGTATATAAATAAAACAGATACCTAATTTAATCAGTTGAAGAAGTAGGACATTGACAACATCCTGGGAAGTCTGAGATTATGCCTTCCTCTATCATGTCCTTCCCCCTCCTGCCTGGAGATATCCAATGTTCTTACTTTAAAAAATATAACCCTTGCTTTTAACAATGTAATTAGTTTCTGTTTTTTACTTTAATTGAAATAATATTGTACATACTATTAAATTAGTTCTCTTGCTTATCATTATATTTGTCAGATTCATTCATTCATTATTACATCTAACTGTACATCCAATTTCATCACTACATGACACCCATTCTATGGGTATACCACACTTTTTTTAATTCATTTTCCTGTTGATGAACATTTGTGTTGCTCTCAATTTGGAGTTATTTTTAAAACCTGTCAGTATAAAAATTTTTACAGTTGTCTCCTGATACAAACATGCAGGAGATTCTCTAGGGAATATATTTGGAAAGGAATAACTAATTTTCATATCTTCAACTTTTCTAGATAATGTCATACTGTTTCCCAAAATATTTACCAAAAAAACCTATACTTCACATTCTTGCCCCACAATTTTTTTTTAAATTTCATGTCCTCCTCTGGTGAGTAATGATGTCTAGTTATGACTTTACTTTGTATTTTTTAAATAATAAATGAGATTGATCAGCTTTTTATTTGTCCATTGACCACTTAGATTTCCTGTTGTGTGAAGTCTCTGTACAAGCCTCTTACCCATTTGTCTATTGAAATGTCTGGCTTTCCTCATTAGTTTGTAGGAATCTGTATACATTATGAATATGAGTATTTTATTGGTTATATACACTGCAACTTCTACTCAGTAATTGTCTTTATTCTTTTTATGTAAATAAATTTTAATGTAGTGAGACTAATGGCTAGGGGTTTCCACATCTAAACAAAGAAATATTTCTATATATCAAGTATTACAT
The DNA here is from genome assembly GCF_028023285.1 of Balaenoptera ricei. Classification (NCBI taxonomy): domain Eukaryota; kingdom Metazoa; phylum Chordata; class Mammalia; order Artiodactyla; family Balaenopteridae; genus Balaenoptera; species Balaenoptera ricei. The sequence continues at coordinate 69,469,109 of NC_082648.1, forward strand.
AAATATATTCATCGGATATTCTAAAATCTTAACTTTAAGTCACCTGCATTTGACTTTTGTACAAATGCAGAAAATGGTATGAGCAACTGGTTATCATTTCTGTTCACTTCTTGACAAACATTCAATTACCCCACTACCATAAGTTGAAAAGGCCATCATTTTTTTTTCCTAACTACAGTGCCACCTCTGATATATATGCCTGGATCTGTTTCTGGACTCTCTGCTCTGTTTCTTTGGTCTATGTATTTAAACTTGTTCCAATACAACACTTTATTTTATAGCTTTATAAGGAGACTTAATATCTGTTAGAGGAAGTTCACCAACAATCATATTCTTTTTCTTCAAGAAAGTCTTGCTTCTTTGCATTTCATGAAAACATTAGAATTAACTCTTCAAATTCAACAACAGCAGCAGCAACAAATCTATAGTGACCTCAGTGAGAATTGCATCAAATCCACGGATTAATTTGGGAAGAACTGATATCTTTACAATACTGTTTTCCAGTCCATGATCATAATATATCAGTTTATTTACATATATAGTGACCTTCAAAAAATGTCATAATTTTATCCATAGAGAGCTTGCACACTTTTATTAAACTTGTTCCTAAGTACTTGATATTTTTGTTGCTATTGTGATGTTATATTCATAACTTATATTTTCTGTTTGTGGCTGATATAGCATTGTATAGTTATTTATTGTTGGGTATTAATTTTGTATCCAGAAACTTTGCTGAATTTTTTCATTATTTGCATAATTTATATGTATAATGTCAAACAGAATTAGTATTATTTGGCATCCAGATTGCAGATCTCAAGAGAAAGCTTTCAATATCTCATGAAAAATTGGTATTTGGTAATAAAATTTCATGAGCCTTATTAAATGAACTAGAATGTTTCCTCCAATTCTAGCCTCTCCAAGAGTTTGCATAAGACAGGAATTTCTTCTTATTTAATCTGATAAAAGCCATCTGGGTCTGAGGTTTTCTTTGTCAAAAGATCGTTAATCAACTCATTTTATGTTTATAGAACAATTCCTGTTTTCTCTTGCATTGACTCACTTTGAAAAGCTATATTTTCCTAGGTATTTGAACATTTTTTTCCATACTTTCAAATTTATTGGCATAAATTTATCATAATACCATCTATCTGTTTACTGTCTGTAGCACCTATGCTTATGTTCCTTTTTGCATTCTTTATAGAGATTATTTATGCCTCCTCTCCTTTTTTCATGATCAAACTTGCCAGAAGTTTGTCAATTTTATTGATCTTTTCTCTTCAAAACAGCCAACCTTTGGTTTGGTTGATACCTCCTCTTGTATATTTGTTTTCTAGATCATTAATCTCTGCTCTTATATTTATTATATTCTGTCATATAATTTTGGGGTTTATTTTGCTGTACCTTTCTAACTTTTGGAGACGTGGTTCACATTAATACTCAGCCTTGTTATCTAAGATAATATTTATAGCTCCAAATTTATAATTATTACATTAGCTATGTCCCCTTAGATTTTCTATTTAGTATTGTTTAATTAAATTTAAAATAGCCTCTAATTCCCTCTCATTTCTAATCAGGATTTCCACTTATGATTTTTTTCTTTGAACCATGAATTACTTAAAACCATGCTTCCTGATTTTCCATTTTATGGAGATTTTCTTGTTAACTTTTAAAAATTACTTTTGATACTTAAATGCACTTTGGTGAGATAACATGTTGCACATCATTTCAGTCCTTTTAAATTTTTTGAAACTTTACTTAGGTAACAGTCGATATTTAAGAATTTTCTCATATATGCTTTAAAAGTATGTATATTCTTGAGTTTCAGAGTCTACTAGGTCAACAATATGCTAATCATATTGTTCATATCATACTTATTGTTTGGTCTGTTTGTTCTATCAACTAATGAGAGATGTCTGCTAAAATCTACTACCATGACTGGAGATATATGTATTTATTGTGGTAGTTCTAAAAATTATTCCTTCATATATTTTGTATATATGCCTATATGGGTACTTGATGTCCATATATGTATAATTTTTATAACTTCCTTGAGAATTGAATTTTTTATCTCTATGAAGTGGCTGGCTCTATTGCTAGCAATCCTTTTATACACAGTTTCTTCTGATAGTAATAGAGCTGCACCTGTTTGCTTTTGGCTACTATTGGCATGATAAACTATTCATGGTTGGAGGATTATTTTGTTGTTGTTGTCTTTACTCCCCAAGTGATGAGAATGTTTACTACAACTCAATTCAAAATTCCACATGACCATAATTTCTGCAGGACTTGTTTTTCTTTTCTCCTGCTCTGCTAAGTGGCAGAGAAACTTTTTTTGTAAGATTTGGGGATGAGAATGTGGGTAGAGGCAGCTTTAGCTCCTTGTTCACACTTACCCTGAAGCTGTAGGCCTTTGGGGCCTCAGAATTCCTGCATTAATCCACACACCGACCCCACCCAACCCCACCATGTTTTATTGTATCCTCAGCTTTGGCTCCACACATAGTTCCTCACAAGGTCATCAGATCTGAAACTCAAGATAGCCTAGCCCAGGAAAAGCCCTCAGGGCAAAAGCACCTTCAGCACAGCCTATCTTTCAAAGTTCTTGGGATCTTAATTTGCCACTCAACACATTTGATATTCCTCTAAAAACTTTATAATTATTCTTTCTATATCTTAACTGGAAAGATTGTATATTATAATAACTAAGAATGCAAATGCTAATGTCAAAGTGACCTGATAAAACCCAGTGTCAACTGTCACAGTAGGGAAATTTTACTTCACCCTTATGTCTGAAGGTTAGTTTATTCAGTGGTTCAAGGACATTGTCAATGATTGGGGTCTTTTTATCTTTCTTCCCTGCTATAGTTCAGTGTGTTGGCTTCTTCCCACCATGGTCTCTAGATGACATTGGCAACTTCAGCCATCTTTTCTTCATGGTAAAGTCCAAAGACCTTAAGAAACATAATCTTTGTCATGTTTCTAAGAAACTTTCCCAGCCAACTCTCCTTACATGTCAAAATATTCTCTTATGCCCATTTCCAAACCAATCATTGGTAAAATGGTATGGAGGCACAATGATTGTCTTAAATCAGTCATGATTCTGGGGCTGGGGGTGAGGTTTTTACCCTTGAGTACATGGCTGCTATAAAGATAGTTAATAGCTGAAGAAAACCAGGGTCTTATTAAAAGGACAAGGAGGGAGTTGGCTGTGGGTAGAAATAAATAATCTTAAGTTTTTCTTACTTTTCATTATTATCATTATTATTATAATTATTCAATATATTAATTGATAAAATGTATTCCATAGAGGACAGCCAAAGCTGAACCCTGAAACACTGTTAGAAATTCTCTTATATGTTTATACTACTTCATTAATCTGGACCCTTTGAACAGTGCTCCCTGATCGATTATTTTTCTCATTAACTGTTCAAGCATCTGTCTTTTTTTTTTTTTCCTTTATCTTGTTCACAAGTATAAGATAAAAGAGCTTGTCTATCGACTTATTAAAGTTCAGAAACACTATACCTAATGATATTGGAGGGGAGGGTGTGAGGTTGATTATCAGTCTAGTATTTCTGTCATATTTCTGTCAAAAAAATTTTATTTGGACTGATATGATTCATTTGAAATGACTCCATCTTGGCTCCTGATGGCCACTTTCTTTTCTTTTTTTTTCTTTTTTTTTTGGTCAAGAATCAATATCAAGTCATAAGGTCTCAAGGCTATAGTTATGCATTCTATTTTCTTCTCTTAGATATATCAATAACTTTCTTCAGCCTTCTAGATCCTCTCCACGATTCCTCACAGATTATAAATATTAATACTGGCGGCAGTTGTAACAGTGCAGAAAACATTTTGGAGCAACTTGCTATGTGCTAGGCTTGTGCTAGGATCTTTAAATATACTGAAGTCATCTAATACTCAGAGCAACCCTGTAAATTTGGTATTGAGTTATAGAGAAGACAAGTTACTTGCCCCAGACAAAAGCATCTTAAATCTGGAGCCCACACTCTGGGCTACTGTGCAGTAATGTAATATAGCAGGCAGTCCCTTCAGTTATACCCTAGTCCTATAAGGAATAATTCAAAATTTGGTCATTTTTAATCTTAGTTCTCACCAAGATCACGCCAGGTTTCTACCATACTAAGTTTGATTATTTTCTTTATCAACCTAGCATCTCAACCTTACTTAAATTGGTAAATAAATTCTTAGTCACTATCTTTTTAATATAATTTGCTTCTATTGATGTCATAATTTCATGTTTGAGATCCCCTTAGAGCTGTAATTTATACTACTCCCACTGTTTCCTAGTGCTAAACCAGTGTATTGGACCTTATTTGTGAAAAAAATTCATAAAACCTTCACATCAAGAAAAACTGACAAATGTCAACAAAATATGTCTGAAAACTTACAATAACTGTACTATAAATCACCTGTATGATGTAGTAACAGAAGTGAACATTTTCAACCTTATTTTTAGAACATGTCTGTACGTAAAACAGGAAATATTTGATTACCTTCACCCTAAGTAATGTCTGGATGTTAGCTGGCTTTAAGGGGAAAAAAGTTTAATATCAACAAATAAAATTCTCTGTTAAATTCACACACATTTTGTGAATTTAGAATATTTTTATAGGAATTACAAATATAGCTATAGACAATTAACTGAAATGATCCCATTCCATCACTTTTTCTAAAATGTAAAACCTTGTCCATGTATAATGTATTGCCTCGCTGTAGTCACTTTTTAGCACAGCTTTGGTTTTCATCATAAAATGGCAGCCAGTGAGTTATATCATATGTCCAAGGCATCATTTGTATTCTGCCTGTAGCTTTTTCTAAGTCCAGAACATTTTTCTCTCCCCACCCAAATGTCAGTACACAGCTGTACTTCCTCCCAGTTTTCTCAGTGTATAATATGACTGCTTCTTGGTTCATCATAATAAAATATACTGTATCAATATCCATATATAGCAATGTTAGCAAATCCAGACTGAGCCTCAGATCTCATAGGCAGTGATGTAAATACCTTTAGGAGGGGATGAGTAACATACGCAGCACTCTCAAGTTTTCCCTTTCCAATTGTTCTCTCTGTTTATCTTTCCCCTCTTTTACTGGATTTCTTTGGTTTTCTGACCCTGACTAGATAAGGCAATGTCTTATTCTTAAAAGTGTGGTTTGATGTATAGACAGCTTTGAGAAATTAGTAAACTATGCATCATCTCACTAAAAAAAATGCCATATGTACACATGTACTTATACTCACACACAGAGGCAAACTAAGTGTAACAAATCACCTTGTTATTTTGATATTGTGCATTCACAGTTCAAGTGTATTTTCTCACCTGCTAATGAAGAATTCCAATTAGATGACCTCTAGTCTGGCAAGCTATGAAAAGAAAAAAGAAACAACTTCTCATTACATAAATTTCCCACACTTGCCTATATGAAGCACTGTAATCATCTCTCTTTTATCAGGGACTTTGAGGAAATTGATGAAGAAACTATTTACATCTGAGGGGATAACAATTGATGCCACTGGTAATTAAACCACAGACTTTATTTTCCTTTTCTCACTGTTTCCTCCCAATTAAGGCACAGTGACCCTCTCCTAGGTGTCATTTTGGTCTCAGATGGTGGCCTTATTACTAAGAAAAAAAAGTGCTAAACATTAATTAGGGAGAATTTTTTTTCACTTTTTTGGGTACCAATGTTAACACTTTGTTCTGTTTGTATTTATTTTAAAATAGACAACTACAAGAAATTCAGCATAGAAGTCTTGTGTCACATGCACAGTCCAAAATGTGGCTTTCAAATTTTCAACTGCTCTGGTTTTCTTGGTTTGGATTGGGATTTTCTTCTACATTTATTTTCTTGTCCTCTGATGAGTTCATGAAAAGCTATGCCTTTTGCACCCATAGCTAACAAGTTCCTTTCAAATGCCACCTCACTTTTCTTGGTAGTAGAATATCTCTCAGGGTTTGATGCATAGCCCCAATCTCTGGTTGTATGCTGAAGGGGAGGAACTGGTATGGTATAGAGTATTATGATAATCTCAAAGTCAGTATTCAAAAATAGGCAGTATATAATGAAGCAGTGAGAGAGGGAGTGGGGTCACAGACAAAATACTAGATCTGTGAGTACAATAATGACCAAAATCTGACTCAGTCCTTGCCCACCTGAAGCTCACAGTCAAGTTAGGTAAAACACATTAATCAAATAATCATACAGCAAAGGAAACGTACATGATGTCTTGAGAGTTTGCAACTGGGGAGCTGAACCAACCTGAAAGGCCAAAAAAGCTTCCCTGAGAAAGTGATACTTTGATAGATGAATGGGAGTACAGTGGACAAGGGAACTCTCGCCTTCCCAGGCTACCAAGGAGCTGGAAGGGCTTGTAGCTGGAGGAGATATGGCTCATTTGAACAAATAAAATAAGTTCACTGTTAATGGAACAGAGGGAAAAGAGGGGGTGATTGAAATAGAGACTGGAAAAGAAGGTGGTATAAGACCAGAAAGAGCCTTATAGACCCAGAATAAAGATTTTGGTCTTGAACCTGAAAGCAATACAAAGAGATAAAGGTTTGTGTCTCTGTAAAAATACAAAGTCATGACATTAACAGATTTATGTTTTCAAAGATCACTCTGGCTACAGTTTTGAGCTCTATCCTCAACTGTCTGCCTTTTTTGGAACTAGGAGTTGTTGCTGCAGAGGATTAAAGCAACTTACTCTTCCACCACACTGAATACATCAGAGTACATAGTGACTTGTTTTTCACATCTATATTGAATTTAAGGTATTTATTCCCATCTCTCATGCCTAAAGCTGTTTAAATTACCATGGAGATGGTTTGTCTACAGTCATACCATCACAGCAACTAATCTTAAGTGGCAAGCTTCTCTTGGTGGTGTCTCCCTCTGGAATTTATTAAATGAAATCTACATTTTGCTTTCTAAGAAAAATGCAAACTCATATATTTATTCTGACACCTATCTGATTATTGCATTTAATTACATGTAAGAGTCCCAGTCAATAGACAGGCATTTATATGTATAACAATTTTAAATTGTATTGCTAAGACATTTGCACTGTTTTTGAGATATATCTTAATACATGGAAATAGGAAATAACTAAATATTATCCCATACTCAGTAAGTAACACACTTAAGATTTTTTTTTTCTGAGATAAACATGATTGCTTAAGGCATCAATTCAAAGCAATACATCATACTTTTAATATGAACATTACCCAGTTTCTAACCCCTTTGAGCTATTTTATTTCAGTAATTCATTATCACTTTTTCTCAAATCTTGATGAAAGAAAAGCTGAAATTGCATAATTTATGTGACTAGGAAATTAATAAATAAGCTAAGGAAATATATCATCAAAGCACAGTTAATTCTAGAATACTTTCTTCACTGGTCCTCTTCTTATGAGCTGAAGACTTTTACAGTGAAATAAAGCACCAACTGTCCTGTCTGGACAAGTCTTGACAATCTGTCATGTATCTACATCCCCCGATGCCATTTGTCATTTCTCCTCTCAATTTGTAGAAGTTCTAAAAATACAAAAAGACTTTCTAAGAATAGTAACGTTAATATCATGAAATAGCCATGCTATTTTTAAGTTTTGTTTTCTGTTGCTCTTTTCTGGTAAAACTAGCTCCATGCTTCCACCCAGTGAGGTTTCTTCACAAAAGGATTAACGAAAGAAGAGGAGAAAGAGAAGGAAGGGGAAAAAGAAGAATAACAACAGGGCAAGGAGAACAAAGAACAGGGAGGAGGACAAGGAAGATGAAGGGGGAGAAAAAGAAAAAGCACTTTTTTCTTTCAAATCTTACAGTTGGAAAACCTGAGTGTCTACCTTTGACCCCGGTGCCGTTTCCCCAAGGACGGCCACTGCTGAGCTATGCCCAAAAGTGTCTGACCTCTGTTTAACAGACTGTGATCTTGCTATGGGCAGGAAGCCTAGTAATACAAATGTCTGATTAGCAATACTAATCCAATATTGCATTTGACAATATTTCATTCTAATGCAGCAATCTAGAAAGACATGTATTTGAAGCTCCAATTTAATACTGTTTGAAAATATGTTCAGAATGAGGCCATTTTAGTGCCTTCATATTTTAAAATTTCTTTCAGAGACATTATTTTAAATGGATACAGAAGTATTTTTTATAGAAAGATATCTAAAGAAAAATAATTTGCATAATTTTCCCCAATAGATGCAGTTTAAGTGAATTTCCAGAACTGGCAAATCTGTAAATGCAATTGATTCATTTATTCAATAAACATTTATTGAGCATATAACAGTGGTGGGAACTGGGAATATAAGGATGATGAAAAATATGTGCTGCCCTCACAGAGTTTCCTTTATTGTGAGGAGACAGCATACAAATAAACAAAGAATATAATGTCGGACAGTGAAAAGAGTTGAAGAAAGTTAAAACATGTTAAAGGAATATTATAAATAAGTTGGCCAGGGAATGTCTCTGAGCAAGTGACATCTGAGCAAGGAACAAAATGATACAGAGGAATAAGATGTTGTTGAAGAGCATTCCAGAATGAGGGTATACAGTGGGAAATGGCTGTGAGGTGGGCATGTATTCAAATAACATCACAACAGTAAATTGTACTTTTGCCAAGTAAGTATATAAGACTGAAAATTATAAAACATTTTGAAGGCAGTCACTGATTTCTTATAAAACATAGTTCCAATTTAACCGAACACTTTGAGAACCATCCATATTCTCCTAATTAAAGTAAATAGCAAGAGTTTATTAATAGTTTTATTTCAATTACTTTGAGGTGGTTATGAATTTTCAAGGCCATGTCCCAGGATACACAAACTAAATTTTTTGTTTTTCTGTAACTCACCTTCATCTTCATTTTGAATCAACACTTTTCCTGATGGAAAAGCATAATCTTCTTCAATTCCAAGTCAGTTATTTCAGACCCTCTCCCTGAATGACATAAATTCAAGGCTTACACAACACCATGACATAGAGGTAGGAGGTTGGAGGGAGACGTAGGAAGTAAGAATGTTTTATTTTCTCATCTGTTGAAGTTCAAATTCCTGCTTTTTCTTTGGATATGTTCCTTTTATGACACTGGCAACTGCAGAAGAATTCTGCCTTCTCATTAAGTCAACAACCGCATAACCCATGGTTGTTTTCTTCTCTGTATCATTGTTATCTCTTTAAAGATCCTTTAGGTCCTCATCATTCTCAGATGCAAAAGAAAACAATGGTTGCTTCCCCTATCCTTTGAGAGTATGTGATGATAAAAGATGCATCCCCAAATCTCCTTTCAAAGGAGAGTTTGGGGCCCAGATGTAGGGAATATGGTCAGCAGACCGTCTCTAGCTGTCAACCCCTTCTCAGTCAGTCTCAGACTCAGTGAGCTGTCCTGCCTGAGGTCACACATATTGCTGGATGGTCTATAACCAATGAAGAGCAAGGTGGGGAGAGAGAGACCCAGCCATTTCAGCCAGTCTAGGAAACTGACTGGCAATTCTTGTTCCAAAGCTTCCCATGAGGTTGGCCAAGGCTGTATCACAGACTTATCCTATCCTATCCTGTTTCTTCCCTCCTTCTTTTCAAAGATTTTAAACCCCTAATAAACATCTTGCACCCCAAACTCTGTCTTAGCATCTGCTTCTGGAGCACCTCACTTGTAAAAGGGTTTACATCAATTTGTTGAGCCTACCACACCCTCTTCTGCCCAGGCATCTGATACAATTGTTCCAGTTCTATTTTCCCACACCATGGTTATCAGATGGATGTGCCATTCTGCCACCCAGGCAACCAGGGGGAATGTCTGCTTTAATCTCCCAAACTCACAGAGGGGGATGATTTTTACCACCCAGCTTAGAACTAACACCAGAATGGGAGGCAAAGCATGAGGGTCCTTCCCAGTGAAATCATTCATTCTCAGCAATTTCTTTCTTCTGCAACCCTTCTCTCATGAGACCTCAGAACTGCAACTGTAAAAATTGGTTTAGCAAGAATTCTCCCACACATGCATTCAGATGTCTGGATCATGGCTTTTTGTCTAACTTTAAAAGTAAAAATGTGTACCTTTTCTCTGTTCCAGGACAACTCACCCCCCCCACCCCCAAATGATGGATGAATCATGTTTAGCAGCCAGAGCTAAAGGGAAGGGAGAAGGTCACAGGGTAAAAGTAAATTCACAATAAAAGAAGCATATGTTTCCAGTGAGATCCAACCTCCATCTCTCTGGGGCAGTCACAGGACACACACCTGACCAGTCTAAGCCCTTCCCTGGGCTTCTTAATAACTGGAACAGAATGTGGGGCACAGAGTTTTAATACCTAATGACTAAGCTGCAAGAAGTCCTAGACACTGCTAGGCGTCATGTACACCCCTCCCCTGCTCCTGGGCATAGAAAACTCACCTGCATGCCAAAGCGCAGAGGACAGGCAAGATAAAAGATCTAGGAGATCAAACACAACCATCCTGATGACATTCAATCCCCTGAATCAGTACCTATGGACCCCAGAATTATCCTATTCATGCTTTCCTGAAGGTGATGTTTGGCTCCACCTTGGACTCTAAAACCTCTCCCAGAATCCTTCCAATATTTTTTTCCATAAGTTAGTATAAGCTGGGGTTCATTATATGCAAACAAAATAATACACCTTACAAAAATCATTGGAACATTTGAATGTCCATTGGTGACTTTTGGCCTGTGAAATGTACCCACTTACACACACGCACACACACACACAGAAGATTCTAGGCCAAGGAATAATCTGATAGCTGAATGACCACTTAATCAACTTAATACACTCACATACTCCCAACTCAAAAAATTTATTTCCACCTGTTAATCCTGGGCTATTTGTGTCAGTATCATTTGCTTATAAGAGCTGAGAAAGATGTACTTAATTTTCCTAGTGTTGAGTGTCATATGTATTGATACTTCCTTAAGGGAGTCCAAACATTTCTGGAAAAAATTAGTTTTCTAGTAATGCACTTACCAATGAGAGCATTCAATGATTCCAAAAATCGCTCGTTTTTAATATTGGTTCTTATTTTCCATCTTTGACATCACCTAGTCCTTTTCACACATCCCCTGAAGAAGAATTCATCATTTCAATGATTCCTGATAGCATAATATATTCTCCAGTGTCTGTAATTCAAATTTCACTTTGAAAACTTTCTCAGCTGCTTGTGATTGAGATTGATAGACCTAAATGACCATGGCTGCTGTAGAAGCCCAGAAGAACTCTAAATTTTGGCTCTTATTCCTATGCATGTGATTCTTAAAGGAGCTCAATCCAACAGAAAACAACTATTCACTCCTTGTGGATAACAAAACCTCAAGAACCACATTTAAGGTGAGATGTCTTTACTAAGAGAGTGGGTATGTCACAATATAACAAATGCAACCAACTGCCACAACTTAACACTCCATAAATTGTGTAGTTAAGTGGTGACAAAGATGGTATTTGCTGTTCTTTGTGTATCTCAACTGCAAGACTATTGATAAACCTAGGAATCTAACCTAAAACCTAGATATTTAAGCCAGGTATCTAACCTAAAAGTAAGAATACCTGACTGTGCTGGAACTGTCAATCCCTAAAAATAGTCTTCGCCTTATTTTTGAAGGAGGAATTCACCATCACTCAGCCTACCTTGAACCTCATCTTCCTCACCTGCCAGCAACACAGACTGATCTAGTTGCCTAATTGATTCGCTGATATCCACATGAACTCCTATTTGCACCCATAAACATATTCCATTACTGGTATTCTTCAGTATGTGCATTTCTGTCTATAGGTCCTTTCCATGAAGGTCCATGGACACCTATTCTGATGATTCCACAGCCTTACCTGGAGCCATAACACACACCACAATATCTGTCTGGACTTTTCTTCACCCACGTTTGCCATCTGGTAATTCAGTAAGTACTAATTGTGATGTCCATACCTGGGGGAAAGACTACCCTGAAAAATTCCAAAGCTTTTCCTACTCTTCATGCCAACATACATGGCACAACCACAGGGCACTATATTAGTGAACTTAATTGCCTTTGTTCCAGCATCATCATCAAGGACTCTTTCCACAAAATGACCCATTTGATATTCTGCTTGAAATCAGTCACCGTAGTCAAAATGTTCACTAGTTGTTATGATAGATCTGAATACACAGCCTCACAAAGTAGATATTTAGGATTACAGGAATGGTCATTTTCTATTTGTGAAATGCTCTCATAAATAAAACCAAATTAAAGCTTCCTTGTAACACCATAATGCCAATAATTTCTACCCAGGACTAGGCACATAAATAATAGCTATTGAAAATGATAATAACCATGGCAGTTATAGTTTGAAATATTCAGCATATATTTACTAATTGCCTACAACATATCATGCTAGAATAATTTGGATGAAATAATTTGGATGTCTACTGTCATGGAATTTAGAGACTAGCAAAAAAGACCAATGAACAGTCAAGTACAAATAAATGTTTTTTAGTGACATAATAGAGGAAATAAGAAGTACAGGATGCTATAAGAGCACATAATGGAAATGCATTGTGAGGAGGGAGGGTCAAGAGAAGCTCCTTGGAGGAAGTGGTACTTAAATTCAATCCTGAAAAATTAGACAATTATCAAAGGAGTTGAGGTGAAGGGGAGAGATGAGAAAGAATCTGTGTTCCAAGCAGAGAGATCAGTGTGGTAAAAAGGCTGGAGGTGAAAAACAAAACAACAAACTTGGAGAACTTAAGGAAATTCATTCTAGCGGCACAAAAAAACCACATGAGAAGGAAAGCACTGGATGGGCAAGTAGGGGGCAGATAATGAAATCCATTTAGTAAAAGACAGGCTAAGAGAATTAGAATTTATGCAAAGAGCAATGGGAAATCACTAAAGGGTTTTTATGCAATGGTATAATAAGATTTGTGATTTAGAAAGAATGGCATGGATACAATGTGGAAAATGTCCTATAAGAACACGGAACTATCCTCATCACTGCCATAATAAACTCTACTGCTTTTTGAATCCACTTTCTACTGCCCGTTAATGTAAAGGCATTTCTTGCAATATGGTAAAGTAGAAAATCTAAAAGCCCTCAAACTACAAAACCCATAAGACATTGAATAGATATAAAAAACATTTTTAAATGCATAGTAGGTCAGAAGGAAATATCAACATTTCAAGGAAATCTGAAAAAAAGAGTAATTCAAACATGAAGAGTAAACTAAAATCCAAAACTGTAAACACCAAGTTGGTACTGTGCATGGGTAGAATGTACTGCTGCTCTAACAAAGAGCCTTGTGGATTACCTACCTTGAGCCCTTGCCCCTCCCCTATAAAACTAGTATCCTCACAGGGGGCACCTTCATGCAAAATGAAAAGCTATAAAAATGCACCCATGAGAGGGAAATGAAAAGGTAGCATATCTCTTCTCCTAGTCTGGTTCTGTTAAGAGAGAGGAAAAGAAATCTGTGCTAAGAATTTGTGATCATAGGCCTGACCTCAGTCCAAGTTTGGTGTTTGAATTCCCATCAGTTGCTGAATTCAAATCTCCAAAGCTTGAAATTAATATAAAATTTTGCCCAGTGGCTGATAAATTTTTAAGACTCTTGGTAGAATTAAATGCAAAAGTCATTCTTAAAGGATACACCCCAAGTCCGGGCAATAGATGATTGCCTGCAAAGGATGAGCAGTCCAAAATTAGAAAACACACAAGGAAACCATCCATTGAGAGCAAGAATCAGCAGATTCTATAAACAGCAGGTAAGACCCCCAAGACTTCAGAAAATAGAACAATCTTATATAAAATACTAAGTGTATTTAAATGATTAAGTGTATAAAGAAGGGAATAGAAAACCTAAATAAAAATAACAAATACAATCAGAAAAATCCAAGCAGATTTGGAAAAGAGCCAAATATAAGTTTTATTTATTTATTTATTTATTTTTTATTCAAACAGAAAGTTACAAAAATTATAATCATCCTCATCAGTTCACTCAGTCCCGTATAATTAATTTTTTTATCTTGATCTTTTGTTAGCACTTTTATGAATTCATCAGTTTTCCATTAGAGTTCTGAAAATGCTTATTCATTCAGTTCAGCAATATAGTCAGTTACCAGAAACCTGTACTTGTCAGAGTCTTTTCCATGAATTCCTTTAAGATGAAACACTTTTATAGGAACATTATTGCAAAAGCATCAGAGTACACCCAGAACTGTCTGTATATGACAAAAGACTTAAAAATGACCACGGTTAAAGATTTGATGAAAGTTCATAATAATGCAATTGACAATGAAATTTAGTTATATCTGAGATATACATTTTAAAATAATAAATAGAATTATGACTTATTATACCAGAACATACAAGATTTTTAGGAATTTCATGTAATGTCTGAAACATTTATATTAACATATTTCCATACAAATAACCCAAAGAAAGTTTAGTATTAGTTTTTAATTTTTTAATTTTTTAATTTAATTTTATTTATTTTTTTATAAGCAGGTTCTTATTAGTCATCAATTTTATACACTTCAGTGTATACATGTCAATCCCAATCGCCCAATTCAGCACACCACCATCCCCACCCCTACTTTCGCCCCTTGGTGTCCATACGTTTGTTCTCTACATCTGTGTCTCAACTTCTGCCCTGCAAACTGGTTCATCTGTACCATTTTTCTAGGTTCCACCTACATGCGTTAATATACGATATTTGTTTTTCTCTTTCTGACTTACTTCACTCTGTATGACAGTCCCTAGATCCATCCACGTCTCAACAAATGACCCAATTTCATTCCTTTTTATGGCTGAGTAATATTCCATCGTATATATGTACCACAACTTCTTTATACATTCGTCTGAAGATGGGCATTTAGGTTGCTTCCATGACCTGGCTATTGTAAATAGTGCTGCAGTGAATATTGGGGTGCGTGTGTCTTTTTGAATTATGGTTTTCTCTGGGTATATGCCGAGTAGTGGGATTGCTGGGTCATATGGTAATTCTATTTTTAGTTTTTTAAGGAACCTCCATACTGTTCTCCATAGTGGCTGTATCAATTTACATTCCCACCAACAGTGCAAGAGGGTTCCCTTTTCTCCACACCCTCTCCAGCATTTGTTGTTGGTAGATTTTCTGATGATGCCCATTCTAACTGGTGTGAGGTGATACCTCATTGTAGTTTTGATTTGCATTTCTCTAATAATTAGTGATGTTCAGCAGCTTTTCATGTGCCTCTTGGCCATCTGTATGTCTCCTTTGGAGAAATGTCTATTTAGGTCTTCTGCCCATTTTTGGATTGGGTTGTTTGTTTGTTTGTTTAATATTGAGCTGCATGAGCTGTTTATATATTTTGGAGATTAATACTTGGTCCGTTGATTTGTTTGCAAATATTTTCTCCCATTCTGAGGGTTGCCTTTTCGTCTTGTTTATGGTTTCCTTTGCTGTGCAAAAGCTTTTAAGTTTCAATAGGTCCCATTTGTTTATTTTTGTTTTTATTTCCATTACTCTAGGAGGTGGATCAAAAAAGATCTTGCTGTGATTTATGTCAAAGAGTGTTCTTCCTATGTTTTCCTCTAAGAGTTTTATAGTGTCTGGTCTTACTTTTAGGTCTCGAATCCATTTTGAGTTTATTTTTGTGTATGGTGTTAGGGAGTATTCTAATTTCATTCTTTTCGATGTAGCTGTCCAGTTTTCCTAGCACCACTTATTGAAGAGACTGTCTTTTCTCCATTATATATCCTTGCCTCCTTTGTCATAGATTAGTTGACCATAGGTGCATGGGTTTATCTTTGGGCTTTCTATCCTGTTCCATTCATCTATGTTTCTGTTTTTGTGCCAGTACCATATTGTCTGCATTACTGAAGCTTTGTAGTATAGTCTGAAGTCAGGGAGTCTGATTCCTCCAGCTCCGTTTTTTTCCCTCAAGACTGCTTTGGCTATTTGGGGGTCTTTTGTGTCTCCATACAAATTGTAAGATATTTTGTTCTAGTTCTGTAAAAAAATGCCATTGGTAATTTGATAGGGGTTGCATTGAATCTGTAGATTGCTTTGGGTAGTATAGTCATTTTCACAATACTGATTCTTCCAATCCAAGAACATGGTATATCTCTCTATCTGTTGGTATCATCTTTAATTTCTTTCATCAGTGTCTTATAGTTTTCTGCATACAGGTCTTTTGTCTCCCTAGGTAGGTTTATTCCTAGGTATTTTATTCTTTTTGTTGCAATGGTAAATGGGAGTGTTTCCTTAATTTCTCTTTCAGATTTTTCATCATTAGTGTATAGGAATGCAAGAGATTTCTGTGCATTAATTTTGTATCCTGCAACTTTACCAAATTCATTGATTAGCTCTAGTAGTTTTCTGGTGGCATTTTTAGGATTCTCTATGTATAGTATCATGTCATCTGCAAACAGTGACAGTTTTACTTATTCTTTTCCATTTTGTATTCCTTTTATATCTTTTTCTTCTCTTATTGCTGTGTCTGGGATTTCCAAAACTATGTTGAATAATAGTGGTGAGAGTGGACATCCTTGTCTTGCTCCTGATCTTAGAGGAAATGCTTTCAGTTTTTCACCATTGAGACTGATGTTTGCTGTGGGTTTCTCGTATATGGCCTTTATTATGTTGAGGTAGGTTCCCTCTGTGCCCACTTTCTAGAGAGTTTTTATCACTAATGTGTGTTGAATTTTGTCAAAAGCTTTTTCTGCATCTATTGAGATGATCATATGGTTTTTATTCTTCAATTTGTTAATATGGTGTATCACATTGATTGATTTGCATATCTTGAAGAATCCTTGCATCCCTGGGATAAATCCCACTTGATCATGGTGTATGATCCTTTTAATGTGTTGTTGGATTCTGTTTGCTAGTATTCTGTTGACGATTTTTGCATCTATGTTCATCAGTGATATTGGTCTGTAATTTTCTTTTTTTGTAGTATCTTTGTCTGGTTTTGGTATCAGTTTGATGGTGGCCTCATAGAATGAGTTTGGGAGAGTTCCTTCCTCTGCAATTTTTTGGAAGAGTTTGAGAAGGATGGGTGTTAGCTCTTCTCTAAATGTTTGATAGAATTCACCTGAGAATCCATCTGTTCCTGGACTTTTGTTTGTTGGAAGATTTTTAATCACAGTTTCAATTTCATTATTTGTGATTTGTCTGTTTATATTTTCTATTTCTTCCTGTTTCAATCTCAGAAGGTTGTGCTTTTCTAAGAATTTGTCCATTTCTTCCAGGTTGTCCATTTTATTGGCATAGAGTTGCTTGTAGTAGTCTCTTAGGATGCTTTGTATTTCTGAGGTGTCTGTTGTAACTTCTCCTTTTTCATTTCTAATTTTATTGATTTGAGTCCTCTCCGTCTTTTTCTTGATGAGTCTGGCTAATGGTTTATCAATTTTGTTTATCTTCTCAAAGAACCAGCTTTTAGTTTTATTGATCTTTGCTCTTGTTTTCTTTGTTTCTATTTCATTTATTTCCACTCTGATCTTTATGATTTCTTTCCTTCTGCTAACTTTGGGTTTTGTTTGTTCTTCTTTCTCTAGTTCCTTTAGGTGTAAGGTTAGATTGTTTATTTGACATTTTTCTTGTTTCTTGAGGTAGGCTTGTATAGCTATAAACTTCCCTCTTAGAACTGCTTTTGCTGCATCCCATAGGTTTTGGATCATCATGTTTTCATTGTCATTTGTCTCTAGGTATTTTTTGATTTCCTCTTTGATTTCTTCAGTGATCTCTTGGTTATTTAGTAACGTATTGTTTAGCTTCCAAGTGTTTGTGTTTTTTACATTTTTTTCCCCTGTAATTCATTTCTAATCTCATAGTGTTGTGGTCAGAAAAGATGCTTGATATGATTTCAATTTTCTTAAATTTACTGAGGCTTGATTTGTGACCCAGGATGTGATCTATCCTGGAGAATGTTCCATGCGCACCTGAGAAGAAAGTGTAACCTGCTGTTTTTGGATGGAATGTCCTATAAATATCAATTAAATCTATCTGGTCTATTGTGTCATTTAAAGCTTGTGTTTCCTTATTAATGTTCCCTTTGCGTGATCTGTCCATTGCTGTAAGTGAGGTGTTAAAGTCCCCGACTATTATTGTGTTACTGTCAATTTCCTCTCTTATAGCTGTTATGTATACATATGCCTTTTGTATTGAGGTGCTCCCATGTTGGGTGCATATATATTTATAATTGTTATATCTTCTTCTTGGATTGATCCCTTGATCATTATGTAGTGTCCTTCCTTGTCTCTTGTAACATTCTTTATTTTAAAGTGTATTTTATCTGATATGAGTATTGCTACTCCAGCTTTCTTTTGATTTCCATTTGCATGGAATATCTTTTTCCATCCCCTCACTTTCAGTCTGTATGTGTCCCTAGGTCTGAAGTGGGTCTCTTGTAGACAGCATATATATGGGTCTTGTTTTTGTATACATTCAGCAAGCCTGTGTCTTTTGGTTGGAGCATTTAATCCATTCACGTTTAAGGTAATTATCGATATGTATGTTCCTATGACCATTTTCTTAATTGTTTTGGGTTTGTTTTTGTAGGTCCTTTTCTTCTCTTGTGTTTCCGACTTAGAGAAGTTCCTTTAGCATTTGTTGTAGAGCTGGTTTGGTGGTGCTGAATTTTCTTCACTTTTGCTTGTCTGTAAAGCTTTTTATTTCTCCATTGAATCTGAATGAGATCCTTGCAGGGTAGAGTAATCTTGGTTGTACGTTCTTCCCTTTCATCACTTTAAGTATATCATGCCACTCCCTTCTGGCTTGTAGAGTTTCTGCTGAGAATTCAGCTGTTAACCTTATGGGAGTTCCCTTGTATGTTATTTGTCGTTTTTCCCTTGCTGCTTTCAATAATTTTTCTTTGTCTTCAATTTTTACCAATTTGATTACTATGTGTCTCTGTGTGTTTCTCCTTGGGTTTATCCTGTATGGGACTCTCTGTGCTTCCTGGACTTGGGTGGCTATTTCCTTTCCCATGTTAAGGAAGTTTTCGACTATAATCTCTTCAAATATTTTCTCAGGTCCTTTCTCTCTCTCTTCTCCTTCTGGGACCCCTATAATGAGAATGTTGTTGTGTTTAATGTTGTCCCAGAGCTCTCTTAGGCTGTCTTCATTTCTTTTCATTCTTTTTTCTTTATTCTGTTCCGCAGCAGTGAATTCCACCATTCTGTCTTCCAGGTCACTTATCCGTTCTTCTGCCTCAGTTATTCTGCTATTTATTCCTTCTAGTGTAGTTTTCATTTCAGGTATTGTATTGTTCATCTCTGTTTGTTTGTTCTTTAATTCTTCTAGGTCTATGTTAAACATTTCTTGCATCTTCTCGATCTTTGCCTCCATTCTTTTTCTGAGGTCCTGGATCATCTTCACTATCATTATTCTGAATTCTTTTTCTGGAAGGTTGCCTATCTCCACTTCATTTAGTTGTTTTTCTGGGGTTTTATCTTGTTCCTTCATCTGGTACATAGCCCTCTGCCTTTTCATCTTGTCTATCTTTCTGTGAATGTGGTTTTTGTTCCACAGGCTGCAGGATTGTGGTTCTTCTTGCTTCTGCTGTCTGCCCTCTCCAAATATAAGTTTTAGAAATTCAAATTTTATTCGAGAGTAAAAACGAAAGTTAAATGAAGCTGAATACATGATTAGTGAATTGTTAATGCTGAGAAAATTACCAAGAAAGCAATGACTATAAACAAGAATAATATTAATTTAAGGGATATAAAGTCAAAGTGGAACTAAAAACATTTGATCACAATAACATGGAAGATATGATGGGAGTTAATAAAGAGAAAACATTCTAAATCAGTTGTATTCTTTGGGGAAAATGCAGAAATTTGGATCTCTTTAAACTTGTTTAAATATATATGTTAAACTTTTAAGGGTAACATTTAAAAGAAATAAATAATCTCATTTCAGTGGAAGTACACAATTTTCAAATGAATAGAAAGATTAAAAGACTTAAGGTAATCTCTGTCAATCCAATAGAACACATAAGGAAAATGTAAGCATAGGAAAAAATTACACAAAATAAAATGGTTAAAATAAACGAAAATAACAATTAAAATACACATAAATGTAATTTTTAAATCCCTAAAACATATGGGCCCCCCAGAATTGCAGATGAAAGGATAAAGGAAAAGAAGACAGCAGATACCGTCAAATAAAAAGAAGAAATACTAATAAAAAGAAAACTAGCATAAAACAAAACAGAATTTATGGACAAAAGAAAAAATATATAAAAGTGTTATCAGGCATAAAGAGTGATTGAATGATAAAAAGAAAGATTTGACAGGAAGATGTTATACTTATAAACTAAACTATATGTATGTACCTAATAACATAACTTCAAAGCATTCTAAGTTCTCATTTAATTGACACAGCAAACTCATAAACTGGGTATTGTTAGTGTGTACATTTTACAAATGGAGAAACTTAGACACAAAGAGGTAAATAATTTGCCCAGATTCACACATCTAGTACATGATAGAGCTGGGACATACCCATTTGTACCACAGTCATTCAAGATTCAAAAGGTCATTAAAAAAAATAGAGTGGAAAGCAACTCCCACAATTTATGACAAAAACAACAAATTCTTCTTTGATATTTTAGACAAAAAGTAGAAAATGAACATATGTTTCCTGTTTATCAAGGTACAGACTGACCTGAGAATTTTCATGGAGTCCTTCCTCTCAGCTCCTATAGCACTATCTCCACTCCTCTGGCACTTACTGTTGCCTCATATGGTTAATCACCTTAAATATATTACAAGGTCTTTGAGTTTAGAAGCCATGGCTTAGAGTCCTTTGTTGCATCCAGAGTACCTTACAGAATATATTATACATAAACTATATATACATCTTTCAGCCAGTGTCTGACAAACAGCAGGTAGTCAATAAATGTTAGCTCTCTGAACCTCAAAATGGGGTGGCATGAATGAGTTTCATAAGTCAGGCAGACAGGTTTGAATACCACCTCTGCTACTACTTAGCTCTGTGACATAGGTCAATTTTCTCAATTTCTTTGAAATGTGGTAATCTCATCCGTTAAGAGTCACACAGTATATCCACCTTAGTGCTATAAGCATTAATGAGAATAGTGTGTGAATAGACACTGATACATAGTAGGAGCTCAGTGAATATTACTTATACTTTCCCTCCATTAGAAAACTGATTTTATACAGTCTCCATCCTAGAGTTTTGTATTAGGCTTCTCCAGAGAAACAGAACCAATAGAGGCTGAGAAGTCCCACAATCTGCCCTGCAAACTGGAGAGCCAGGAGGCCAGTGGTGTAATTCAGTGGCCTGAGAGCCAGAGAGCTGATTGTATAGATTCCAGGTCTAAAGCCTTGAAAATCCAGAGCACTAAGGGCAGGAGAAGATCAATGTTCCAGGCAGACAAAAACTGAATTCAACCTTCCTCTGCCTCTTTTTTATTTTTTTTAAGTTAATTAATTAATTAATTTGGTTGCTCCAGGTCTTAGTTGTGGCTCACAGGCTCCTTAGTTGTGGCTTGCCAGCTCCTTACTTGTGGCACACGGGCTCCTTAGTTGTGGCATGTGAACTCTTAGTTGCGGCATGCACGTGGGATCTAGTTCCCTGACCAGGGATCGAACCTGGGCCCCCTTCTTTGGGAGCACGGAGTCTTAACCACTCCGCCACTGGGGAAGTCCCAGAATTCAATTCAAGCCCTCAGTGGATTGGAGGATGCCCACCCACATTGGGAAGGGCCATCTGCTTTACTCAGTTCACCAATTCAAACGCTAATCTCTTCCAGAAACGTCCTCACAGACACACCCAGAAATAAGGTGTAACCAGCTATCTGGACATCCCATGGCCCAGTCATGTTGACACGTAAAATTAATCATCACACTTTATTACAGACATTAGGTCCAGAGTCAACAAGAGAATTGCTCTTGTATCTTCCTGAGTATGAAATGTGAAACACAGATCTCATCAACAGTGCAGTCTCAAAATATCAGCAGTAGTCCATTAACACCAAAACGATTTTTTGAAACACAATTTTAATGGACATGATCTAAATTCAGAATGGATGAACATAGTGACTGTGACCACTACATTTTAGCAAACTGAAGCTACTTAGACAATAATAAGCAGCTCACACAGAAAAGAAGTGTTTCAGAAACATTAGAGGAATAAGATGACAGAGAATGACTAAAAGGTAGAGAATAATGCAGCCAGATGAAAAGTCCAGTACCAGCAAGTTCACCCTAGTGTGCTGCAATCAGGAACAGAGGGTTTTCTGTGTGAGTTGAGTGTATTTTAATTAGGTACATTTAGTCAGATAGTGCATACAAAGTTGGGTTGTTGACACTGTGAATTCTACAAATAGCAAACTGTTTGAATAATAAGAAAAAAATGTGCATATTTTCAAACTGGATTTCTCTAGATTGGACCTCCCACAGCAAGACCACAGATTTACAGATTTTATTCTGAAAGAATAAACTATCCTTATAATAAAAGAGAAAGGTCCTCAGGCCCTGAGCCTTCTCACCTCTTTACCTTCAGTCACATCCAAGGAGTAAACCAAAATTGGGGGAAGCTTATCAACTGTTATGAAACATAGAACTTAATCTATTTTATGAAATTTCTTTGTACTAGTGTTTGTGTCTGATACATCTTTACTGCCAGCACCTGGCATCATATGTAGTAGGGTTGTTGCTTCAGTATATTACTGAATTAGCCTAATTATGTTAAAAATAAACATCTATACTCAAACCATTTGAAACTCAAGTCAAACGCTGAAACTCATGCTCAACAAAGGATAAAAAATTTTGAACCCATCAAGCTAGTCGGTAATCAACCTGTCTCAACATTTCTCTTTGGTGTCTGTAAATTCTATTTTTCTCTGATTGATCACAGATTCCAATCCTCCCTCTTTAAATATGCTTCCACCAAAGTATAAGAAAAAAATATTTACTCATGGAACTCCTGGCTTGACGGTACTTGGAAATCTCTCTCCTAGAACCCAATAATAAGGCATTTTGTTGTTCACAACTTGCAAATGTTGCTATGCAACCACATCGAGGGAAAGAGGGGTTTCAAGCCATAGGATATAGGCACACGAATTGAGGTGTTAGAATAAAATTAGTTGAATGTGTATATGTGTGTGCAGGCAAATACTGTTTAAATTATCAAACAGTAATAAGCTGTAAGTATAAAGCAGTTTTTCTGTGAGGAAACAAAATGAGCCAGAAGAAGCAGATTTTCTAGTTAGAAGCTTATGAAGTTCTTACAGTTAATTAGGCCTGTCTTTTAATTTGATCACTCAAACTGCAGCATAGGCGTAAGGCGAAAAGAAAAGAACAGTGGGTGGACAGTTAGCTACTAAATTGGGCAGGCAGCACACACCAGTATAACTCTCTCTTTTTTCTTCTTCCATTGTGGGTAGGAGGAGTGTAAGAATATATAGAACCAGAATTTTTACTAAACCATGTGTGACAGTCATTGTAACAAGATGGAATTCATGATATTCAGAACCTCACACTTTTAGGCAAGCAAAATTTAAGGATACACTTAGAAATATGTGTGAACAGAGCCTACATGATCTGTAAAGGCAAAAGCAAAACGGAGGTGTTCAAATGGAAGTTTTCCTCTCCTACCGAAATAGATTCCCCAAAACACCCCAAAGCTTTATGTGCTGAAAAAGTTCTTTTAAAATTTTTCTCACTTGGGAAAATAGTAGTATAAATGAAATTGTTTTCCTAAAATCTGGTTGAGCAATTGCACTGCCTTTATCCTTGCCCTTCATCTAAAGACCACCAGAAACACATCTATAATTGAACAAGTTGGGTTTATTATTCACTGAAGCAAAGAGGGAAGCTGCATGGGGAACCGTGGATCATCTCAGTAAGGGGGTGTTAGAGTGTATTAGAGGGTTTGGGCTTTGGTTGGGTGCTTTTGAGGAGAGTCTAAGAAAGCAGGGCTTCACTCTAGATGCTATCAGAAAGCAGGGATGTTTCTGTGGTTGGGTATCGCAATAAAGCTCATCTATATGGACAGCCCACCAAAGTAAGGCTAAAGCTGTAATTGGTAACGAAGTAGCAGCCCTCATGTTAGCAAGGGGAGGGGGATGCTTGCCATTTTGTGGAGAGCACAGTGACCTTGTTTTCGTATGTGCTTAAAAAGACCACTCTGTCATGGTCTCAGAGTGGCCTTGTCTGATGTTGGTGTTTCATTGTTTCTGTACAATGGGAGAACCACTAGCTGTAAGTACCAGGCCAGCACCAAATAACTCTGAAGCCTAGAGCTGTGTCACAACAGTTCCCCAATGTCAAGGGCTACTTTTTTCTTTCTCACCTCTGAATGCTTTTGGAATAATAAATCTTTTACTTATTGTGAAATTAGAATGTACACATGAACTAGGCTTGAGATCTTTGGGTACCATGTTGGATTTACCATATGAAGCAAAAGATTTACCACCACACATTATATGATCTTCTATCGTTCACATTATCAAGGATCTGTTTTCTCTGGAAATCAACACAATCCCCTCTGCTCAGTAACTAGGCTGCCTACAAATATAAGTGACAAGCACACCCTTACTGATTAAATTACTACAACGGTCAACATTTATGTAGTCCTTATTTACAGAAGAGCTTTATATCATCTTTTCTGTTATTCCTCACAAAAAGAAGACTATGGATGACCTAAAGAGAGCAAATGGCTTTCCAAAAGGCACAGATTAGTGGGGCTGAAACATGAAGTCGTATTCTGAACTGAGAATCCATTCTTAGTATGTTCACCCTTAAATTTGTACAAACTAACGTTAAACAGCATGGTGGCTGAGAGAGCAGCTCTGAGACCAGGCCACCTCCATGTGTTTTCTCTTCTGCCACTCACTACCTTTGTGACCTTGAGAAAGTTGTTCCACCTCTCGGTGCCTCAGTTTTCACGTAGTATGAGCTAGATACTAAGAAAAGAGAATTTTTCATAGTATCTAGCTCACAGCTTTGTTTCAAAGATTAAATCAGTCAGTACGTGAAATGAGTTGAGAACAGTGCAGACACATCATTAGCATTTATTAAATGTTAGCTATGGTTCCAGTACCTCAGAATGTGACTTTATTGAAGATTTGGCCATTAAAGAGGTAATTAAGTTAAAATGAGGCCATTAGGGTGAACCCTAATCCAATCTGAATGGGGCCCTTCTAAGAAGAGGAAATTTGGACACATAGAGAAACACCAGGGCTGCGTGTGCCCAGAGAAAAAACTATGTGAGGATACAGCCAGAAGGTGGCCATCGGCAAGGCAAGCAGTGAGGTCTCAGAAGACACCAAACCTGCTGACACCTTGGTCTTGGGCTCCCAGCCTCTAGAACTTGAGAAAATAAATTTCTATTGTTTAAGGCACCCAGTCTGTGGTATTTTGCTATGGCGGCCCTAGCAAACTAATGCAGACACATTTGTAAATGTTAGCCATTACTAGTGGTTGAACAATCCCAACAAATTTGTTTCCAGCTCTTAAAATTTGTACATAAAGATATTGATGAGATACTGAAAGAGAACACAAAATTACTCTTTCCAATTTTTAAGAGCTGATATCTTCTCTTAGATTTTTTAACTGTTGATTTCTTTCAAGCTTCTCATAAAGATCTCTTCCCTCCTGTCCTCACAGATTCCACCTTATATATCCCTGTATATAAAAGTATACATATATTGCTTCATGCATTTAAATTAGTATATGATATAATCCACATAGTGAGGATAAAAGGAGAACAGTTAAAGAGGAATAGAAGGATGATAAAGCCATAAATAAGTCTGTACCTGAGCTATAAATGAGAGCTAGACCATGGCCAGTCACCAGGAAAAGATTCCTTCTGTTAGCGCTTTCGTTTTGGAAATTAGCAAGACCCAGTAAAGAGATTTTTACAATCCACAGCCACATACCTTCCAGCCTCTGCTGGAAGAGACACTTACATCTACTCTGGACATAGAAAGTTAATCCATGCAGATACTGGGAATGCTCAACCAGTTCTGACGATAAAAATGTTCTTCCAGTACTGGCATATCTGAGAACAGTTACTTCCAATGAAGCCTCTCAGCCATGCAATCCTAGGTCACCTAAAACAAGGCCAGCTTCTTCACATGTCTGCAAATCTCTCTTTATCCCTTATTTTTCTTCGCTAATCTTCTGTTCCTTCTTCCCTCAAGCTGTTGACTCCACTATTTCCACTGTACATTCTAGCACCTCGCTCCATTACTATTTAGGGGGAAAAAAAGAACTTGGAGTCAGAAGAACCAAGTTTGAGAACTGGAAGCTGTGTGAAATCACCTAAGCTAATTATTCCTTCTATTTCTCTGCTTATTCCTCTGTAAACTCCGGGAGTGCTGGCCAGGAAATAAATTAAGAAAAGAAGTATACTGTATGGAAAAAATATAAAAATAATAAATATTGTATAGAAAAACATACATCAAATATATTGTATACAAAAATGTAAATGTGATATATAGTACAAATATATATATATATATGTTTAGGAAAATATAAATTGTATATATTACATTAAAAAGGCATCAAGTCATTAATTTCATATTTTCATCAGAATCTATGTAAATTATCAGAGATAGAAAAGAGAAAACAAAGAAAGAATATGGATAGACCATGGAATACTGTGGATTCTTCTACTTACGAGAGTAAGGGTAGCCAAGAACAACAAGGAAACCAATCAAGTTGAGTTAAACGTCTCTTGCAAAATTGCAATGTACAAAGAAGCCTCTCCTGGTTGTCCTGGCAGTAGACACCAACCCCTCTCCTACTTACGGCAGTAGCATTAAAATAAGAAAAAGCACAAGTAAATAGAGCAAGCATTAATTAGAAGTAGATCCATAAAAGGATAATGAAAGAACTGGGGAGGAGTGGGAGAAAGATTGTATCACCAAGACTGATGTCATTATGGGGGAGAATATGACCCATGTATAAATGGACTAACTTGAACCTGTGAACTTGAGAAACCATCTGGACCTATTCCTTCTCTCACTGTTATTTAGGCTAGGCTGCTGAAATAAAGAGAATTAACAATAATTGAGTAGCTTTAAGAAGACAAAAGTGTATTTCTCTCATCTGATAGTCTGAAAGGAGCAGTCCAGGTCAAAAGGCTGTTTTGCTCCCTATGGTCATTCAGAAACCCAGGATCCTTCCTTCATGTTCGTCCACCATTCCTCAGTGCCTGGTCTTGAGCTTGGGAGGGAGACGAGATGGCAGAGTAGAAAGATCTTGAGCTCACTTCCTCTCATGAGCACACCAAAATCACAACTACCTGCTCAACAACCATGGATTTAAAAAAGACTGGAATCTACCAAAAAAAGATATTCTGCATCCAAAGACATAAAGAAGAAACCTTCATGCCTGGTCTTTATCATATGATTAAAGTCAGGTCACTGTCACATTAAGATTACATTTGGCTAACAGGCAGAAGAGATTGTAGTGGGACATACCCTAGGCTGAAGTGGCACACATCAGAAGTGGCACACATCACTTCCATTCACATATTTTTAGAGAAAATTTAGTCACATGACCATATCTAACTTGGAAATAGAACTAGCTGTGAGGTTTGGGGGGTCTAGGGGAGTTGAGAATGGAATCTGCCTCAATATCAAGGCAACAAAATCATGCTAAAATAACTAAAAAGAAAGATAAATGGGAATTAAAGATGTGCATCTATCTAACTTGGATTTTTTTGTGTCTTTTTCTCACTGAATAAAAGTAGGTATAATATAAAAATGTCTACCAATAGCTAATTCACATAAAAATTCTCAGAATTCTCTAAAAACAGTATAAAGCATATTCAAATTCTTTAGGGGAAAATGTGTTATAAAGTGTAAATCATCACCACATGTTGTTTGGGATATTTAATTGAAACAAATTTTGTAATTATTTTATCTTTTCTAATCATGTAAAAATGTAATTCAAAATCTGTTTTATGCAATTCCAAATCACTTTAAATCTTGTTCTCATTTTACATATTACAATAGCAGGAACCCAAAAGAAAACTTTTCATTTAATAAATGCAATTCAAGATTATATGTTTTTGTGGTTACCTAGGTAATAGTTGCCATAGCTCTGGAATGCATAATCAGTTTAACATTTTATTCATAATTGGTGCTACACTATAGCTTCAGATCACTATTTTAAATACAGTCATAAACAAGTGTATTAACCTTCGTGTTATCTATCAGTACCAAATATGCCTATTTATTCCATCAGGGTCAATATTTCAAGTGCCAATTTATAATCTGTTCTTCTCTGCCTATTCCCCTCAAGGTAAAGAATTTTATAAAATTTCATAATTGTATATTTATACGTGTATTGGTCTTAAAGATGCTAATAGCTATACAACTGTATTTATATAAAAAAGAAATAACAAGTGCATTTCTAGTCTAAGAATATATATAGAACATATAAACCCCCGAAATATTTTTAATATAAGATTTATTTCTACTAATTAGGTCAACTGTCATAATTATTTAACCAACCACTCTCTATCTAGGAAAAACAAAAAATTTGACCTTAATTTACATGTATAATTCCTAGATCTTTAATTATTGGGTTGTAATTCATTCTGAAGAACTTAAAAGTTCTGATTGGTGTCATACCAGGCATAAATGATTACCTCTTTTAAACTGTTTGGTAATTTTAAATCAAGAAGTAGCATTGCATACCAAAGTAAGCAAGAGCCTAACGTCAGACATGCAATCAAATTCTATGTCTGAAATTAGCTATGTGATTTTGAGCAAGTTACCTGAAACTCAGAGCCTCACTTTTCTCATCTATAAAGGACTTTTGCAGGATCATTTTTAGTATTAAATGAGATAATGTATGTGGAAACAATCTAATAATAATGGCATGTGTGAGCCTATAGCAATTACTATAACTTAACTACCAATTAATTTTTCCTCTACTTGGTTAATTATAGATGCAGAAATGTAAATTGGATGCTGTCTCAAACAAAAAAGTTTATATAATTTATATTGATACATTTAGCTCTTGGCATCTAAGGTAGAAACTTTTGCATTAATGAAATTTATCCAACTCTTTTTATCAAACACAGTATTTATAAAGAGTTTAGCACTACCTGTATTCTAAAACTGTAAGAGTAGAACTTGACTGGCTTCATCAACTCACTAACTTATTTCAGATCTCTCATCTGTAAGAGAAAATAAAAATGTAGTCCAAAGAGCACAATGTATGGTGCCTTTTAAAAAATAATCTCTTCTAGGGATAAAATGTAAACACACAAGCGCACACCCACACCCACACACAAATACACACACCTTTGCATTGCTTTTCTTTTCTCAAGTTCCAATTCCCTTTTTCTTAACCTTGCTTTCAAACAAGGCTTTCCTCTCTGCTATGAACACAATGAAACTGCTCCTATCAAGGTCACCATTGATTTCCATTTTACCATTTCCAAAAGTCAATTCCCAGTCCTCATCTTACTTGATCTCTTAGCAGCATTTGACATAGTTGATCATCTTCCCCTTCAAAAAAACAAAACAAACAAAAAAACCCAAAACCAAACAAACAAAAACAAAATCAAAAAAACTTTGGCTTTCTAGGACAACATATGTCCTGGTGTTCTTCCTTATAGTCTGACTGCTCCTTCTCTTTCTTCTTTGCTACCTATTCCTCTTTATCTCTATTTTTGGATTGTGGAGTGCGTTGGGTATACTTCTCTAGTTACACTCATCCAATCTCATCGCTGTAAATTTCATCTATACTCAAATGTAATCTCATCCAATGTCATTGCTATAAATTTCATCTATACTCAGATGGCTCCCAAATTTAATCTCCACTCTACTTCTCTCAGCTACATGATAATCTTCTTAAACCAATTGTTTACATGTCAACTAGAAATCTAACATACACTTACACTTAATATATCTGAAACAACTCTTTATCTCCCCACTAGGACCATGAACCTGTTCCTCTCCCATTCTTTCGCCCATGTTTCCTCAGGCCACCAGTCCAGAAGTCATCCTTGACTTCTCTCTTTTTTCATCGCCTACATTCAACTCATCAGAAAGCCATGGTGTGAAAATACACAAGAATCCTACCTCTTCTCACTGCAGCACCACTAATACCCTCGTGCAAACCACAGCTCTCCAATGTGACTTTTATCAAAATGTAAATCAGATCATGGCACCCACCTGTTCAAAACGTTCCATGTTACTCAGAAAATATCCTAACCATGGTCTTAATGTTCCTATTTTTTCCTAGCCTATCTTCACAATCCCACCCCCTAACTCTTTCTGTGAATGCTGTTCATTTCAGCCACGCTGGCTCATTCCCATGTTAGGATCTTCTCACTGCTATCCCCTCTCTTGGAATGTCCTTACCCCAGATCACCAAAACGATTGAAGCTAACTTCCAAATTTCTGCTCCACTATTATCTTATCAATGGCCTTCCTCACTAACCTATTCAAAATAAACTTCCCACTTTTTCTTCTTATCCTATTTTAATCTACAAAAAAAAAAAAAGAAATGAACAAAAAGATGCTCCTCTCAGACCTCCCTTCAAGAAAGGATCCATTGCCCAAAAGTGAGGAGTGGGCTTAACCAACAGCCCCACTATTAACTCCGTCAGAACCTGCCTCAGCTTTGAGTACAGGTGACATGCTTCTCTGGGTGACATCAGCCAACGCATCAATACAAAGACCCAGCCATTTCTAATGAGAATTCTTTGCTCTAGAGTGCCTCAATTGACTGGTAGGAATATTGTCAGGGGCAGCATCATAGCTGACCTCTGCCCAACCCCGATTCCTTCCTTTTCTGTTCACTAATGTTAGTCCCCAATAAACCTTTTCACTCCTATGTCCATTTCAGTGTCTACTTTCTAGAGCACCCAAGAGATGCAGCAAATTATATCATATATTTGTTTATTGTATCTCTCTCTCAATAGAATGTAAGTTCTATAAAAGCAGTGAGTTTGTCTTTTCAACTGTGTATGAAAAGACATACATAGTTCCCAATGCCCAAAACAGAATCTAGGATAAGATAGGTAATCAACAATTAATTATAACTAAATAAAGAATGACTTTGAATAAGAGAATTTACTAATACATAAACAATAGTATAGCACCATTAATAAAATATAAATCAAATAGGAAAAATACAACCACAATTTTGCCATCCCAATAAATCATCTTTAAATTTTGTTTTTTTTCTTTAGCTACATCCTTACAAAATTATTTAGTTGTATAATTTTAGTCACAACGTCACAAATACAATTTTTATTCTATTGGTTAATTTTAACTTAACACAAAATTTTTCTAGGTTATTATAGAATGTTCAGATTATACATTTCTAGTGGTATTTATGTTTCATTAGAGAGATATAGAATAATTTATTAAATTGTTGAGGTTTCTCTAAATCAAATTTTTCAGTATTAGAAGTAACAGCACAGTAAATGTCCCTTAAATGTCTGAATATTTTAGCAGTGAGCAGAGCTAGGTTGGATATTATATCAGTAATATTAGGTTGGGAATAAGGAATAATTTTTTTATTATATGACCCCAGTTTATTGCAATTTGCCATAAACAATGCTATGGATGTTGGAAAAGACTTTCTCATTTTGGATGGGCTTGGCAGAAATAATATAAATTAAAGGGAGAATAAGAGTGTACCGTGACCTCTAGAATTGTCTTTGAATTGTCTTTGTATGAACTCTAGAACTGTTTTCTAAATGGACATGCAGACTTAGAATTATGTTCTCAAGTTCTGTGCATACATGCTACAGATGCTAATAAGATATTGTAAATAGATAGTGCAAGGTTCATATCAAGGCAGTTTAACATGCCTGGTCATTAGAGCACAAGTTATTTAATTTTAATAGCAAGAGACTTTCTCTAAGTTTAATAATCTAATAATGGTCTCAGAAAATTGACAATGTAAAAAATTATATTTTATCACATTTTGGTAATACACTGAGTAAAGCATGATTTGAAAATGTATAATCCACTGGTACTTCCTAGTCTTTGACAGAGATGAGTAGAAGCTTCATGACATATGAGGTGATAGAGTAAGATCATTTGAGAATCCTTAAGTATCTGCCATACACTATAAGATCATTTACTGAAATTATTAAATACTGTTTCACAAAAACTCTTAAATACTCTCTTGTTCTAGTGCTCCAATTAATTCCTTGACCTATTTGCAACAAAGCTTCATAAGGACTTTAGTCTTAACCTGCAGTACAATTGAAATTATTATATTCAATGTAATCCCATTACGAGAGCAATACATGTATTTCATTGTATTTAGTTAAGTTAGGCTAAGCTATGGTAACAAATTCCAAAATTTCAGAGGCTTAACACACCCAGAAGTTTTATTGCCCATGTATCAGTGTGGCTGTTCTTCATGCAATCATCCAAGGCCAAGTTTCTTTCCATCCTAAGGTTTTTTCATTCTCATCAGCCTCTGCAAGTAGTCAAAACAAGAGGAAAGAAAGCATGGAAGAGGCCAACCTACTATTGCAAAAGCCTCAAGGGGCTTCCCTGGTGGCACAGTGGTTAAGAATCTACCTGCCAATGCAGGGGACATGGGTTCGAGCCCTGGTCCAGGAAGATCCCACATGCCACAGAGCAACTAAGCCTGTGCTCCACAACTACTGAGCCTGTGCTCAGAGTCCACGAGCCACAACTACTGAGCCCGTGTGCCACAACTACTGAAGCCCGCGTGCCTAGAGCCCCTGCTCCATAACAAGAGAAGCCTGCGCACCACAACAAAGAGTAGCCCCCACTCTCCACAACTAGAGCAAGACTGTGCACAGCAAAAAAGACCCAAAACAGCCAAAAATAAATAAATAAAATAAATAAATTTAAAAAAACCTTCAGACGAGAATGACACATATTATTTCACATATTTATAAATTTCACATATTTAGCCATATAACTACACTCTAATCACGAGGGAACTAACACAATCTAAACATGTTCGTTACTACAGTCTTACTAATATAAAAGGAGAGAATGATTTTGGAAGAAAGAGTCTCTTAAATATTTATACAAAATTTAAACACTATAAAATATACTTAAAAATTGTACTTAAGACCACTCCTTAGAGATAAGTACTGTAAAGGGTTGTTACATATTCCAACTTATTGTATTCATATGTTTAAATATATTTTAAATGAGTCCATAGTGTGCCTAACGTTTTTCAACTTTAGGATAAAATTTAAAATTCTTAGTATGGCTAGCAAGATGCGAAATAGACAACTTCTTGGCTTCCTCTTCCCATCCGTCACTGCACCCAGCCACATAATCCTTTCTTCTGTTCTTAGAACATTCCCATTTACATCTGCAGTTTCTCTGTCTGGAACCTTCCAGTTTTTTCAGGACTAGAGGCTTTCCTTTCTTCAGATCTCAACTCAAAAGTCATCTTCTTAGAGAAGACTTCCTTCAGCATTGATCTAGGATAGTATCTTCAATACATTGACTCTATCTCATCAACATATTTAATTCCTCTTTAGCATTTATCACAGTCTGAAATTATTTATCTTCATTAGGAGATAAGTTCCAAAAGAAAAGGATGTTTCTGTCAAGTTTGGTTTGTCTGGTGTATAGAATGGTACCTCGTATACAATAGGTGCTCAGTAAATGAAAGAGTAAACAAATGAATGAGTGGTTCTATGACTGTGTCACAAACCAGCTGAGAATTTAGTGGTTTAAACCAACAGTGATTTGTTATTTCTCACCACTCTGTGGATCGGGAACTCAGGCAATGCTCATCTCAGTGGTTCTCTGCTCTAGATGATATTGACTAGTTTCATTCAGATGCAGTTGCAGTCAACTGGAAGCTCATCTAAGAGCTTCTCAACCGTCAGAATGTCTCTCCATGTGCTGCTAATCATTCAGTCATCTAGCCTGGATTTCTTCACATCACGTCTGCTGAGATCCAAGAAGGGGAAATGGAAGCTGCAGTATCTCTTAAAGTTTAGTGTGAAAATCCCAGAATTGCACTTCCACTGCAGTCCGTTGGCCTAAGTAAGTCACAGACCAGCCCACATTCAAGGAGAGAGAAAATAAACCCCATTTCTTAGAGTCTATGCATGTACAGTGAAGGGAGAAAGTATTGACAGTCATATTTGGAAGCCGTATACCATATACCCCAGTATGTGGAAATGCTGGCATAAAAGGTATGAACACTTTTAAAATCGATATTGCCAAACGGTCTACAAACAGACTAAATCTATCGTTTTGGAGTCTGCCATACTTTGCTCAGCAACCCTCTCCTGGATGGATCATACTTTGATTCTTATAGATCAATGAAAAGGAAATTTCAAGTCACAGAAAAACCAAGCTAAATCAAATGTCTTCAACCTGTCCTTTAGTCCAAATTAAGCATAATGTACCTAAATTATTTGAACATGACCACTCTGATTTGGGATTTCTGACTGAAGGTGGGAGTCCACCCCTCTGAAGCTTCCTGAGCTCCAGAGATATTAGAAGGTAAATGAGGAAAAAGGAGAAGAGGTGCTCAGATCCATTATTATTTTCGCTGGACAGAGAGTGATGCTGCCGATGAAATCTAGCCACCGTCCCCAGCCTTATTCCCTTTAGCCTTCTGCTTAAGCAAAATCTCATTAGACGAGCTTAGCTAAGAGATAAATCCTTTTCTCTCCATTAAGTAAGGTAGGTGGGCAATTTTCCTGAACAGTAGAGACTCGAGAATGGGCTATAGATTTGTTATTCATTCTCCCTATTAGGAGAGGTGAAGATATATACTTATAAAAGAGATCTCAACCTAGTATATATTAGATTCCACTGGGAAAAATGTTTTAATTAGTAATGTCTATGCTCCACTCCCAGAAATTTTTACTTGATTGGTTGGGGGTATTTTCTAAAAGTTACCAAGGAGTTTCTCACATGTAGCCTGAGTGAGACCTTTACCTTAGAGAAAAGAGTTTGGTAATAATTGGAAAACTTCACTTATAAACAATGTCTATAGTATTGTTTTTCTCCAGACCCATTAAAAGAAAAAAAAAATTTACACAGCTGAGATTAATTAGAGATTCTCCTGAAAAATTCCCCCATAGCAAATATTTGTTACTCCTCCACACGGTGTTTAAAAGTGTCTATTTCCTCACACTCTGCCAACATTAGATATTATTAGTATTTATTTTTGCTGCCTTTTGTTAAACTAAGTAGAGACAACCACTTAAACATTGTTTCAATCTGTAAAGATGTATAGAAAATAAATATACACAATAACATTTTTACTCCTTTAATTCTTTAGGTTAAAACTGATGCTACAAATCTTTTGCTTGTAATAAAGCAACATGACCTTTGCAAGTCACTTAAATTCTCTGTCTCAAATTCCCTATCTCTAAAATAAAGGTAATAATATAGATTTCAAAGTGTTGTTATAAGCATTTAGTGAAATAATATATGAAAAGTGCTTAGCAAAATGCCATACATAAAGCCAACACCCATTAAGTGATAGGTGTTTTCATTCTATTATTGTTGTTACCTTCTGCTATATATATTATGAGGCACATGTTATCATTTGATAATTCATTTCATGTTTTCATAGATAAATGCACCCTAGTCAGGCTTTGTCTCCATCATTTCACAAATACTGTTTATGTCAAAGTCACCGATGTCTTACATTAAACCAAATCCTGTCTGCTCTTTTCTGATCTTATAAAAGAACAGAGCCTAGTATTCAATAAGAATTTGTTCAGTGTGTACACAAACTTATTAACTCTCTTTATGACAGAAAAACTAAAACTTGAAGAGCTAGTGCAAAATGTCTCTGGGCAAAAAAATAAAAGAGTAATCACTTTCCCTGAAACTTTGCATACATTCTTTAATTACTTCTAAGTAAATTTGTCAATCAATTAATGTTTATTCAATTGCTTATTAAGTGTTGTCTGGAAATAAACAACAAAACATTAGGCATGATCCCTAATATCAAGGTGTTTTAAATTTAGATGAGGTGAATAACTACACATAAAAAGTTAACTACCAGGCAGCAAACATTAAATGCTAAAGAATGACACAGATATGAATAAGGAGAAATAGTTTAAGATTCAAATGCATGTACTTCACAGGATAATAATCAGGAGCAGTTATTTTTGTTTTCTTCATTGTTGAAATATAATTGCATTTTTAAAAGATTTTGATGCCCAACTGAATATGTAATCTGGTAACAAAATTTTGAGAAACTCTTAGAAAACTATCTCAGACAATTCAGGAAAAATAAAAACAAAAATTTTAATGATGCTTATTAAGAAAAATAACTAAATTGAAGTCATCTTCAGGAGGATTAAGTGTTTGGGACAGAGGGAAAAGAAACCTGTGCTGTTTTGGGCAGAAATTGACACATTTGGTTGTTCTGCCTCATATACATATTTGAGGAATTATTTGAAAGCTAATTATGTGTTTCATAATTGTAATTTTAAAATAAAGAGTTAATTGCATATTCCTAACTGCAGAGATTTCTACCACATATGTGTGTTTCCCAAAAAAATAAATTTTTTTCTTCAGAGTATCTGTCTCTGAAGCCATGACTCTTGAGGTGAGTCTAAATAATGCAAATCAAAAAAGTGATATGATTTTTTAAAAAAATCATAGTGTGGGTAAGCTTATCAGATTAGTTTATTGTTTGTTAGGAAGATCTGAGGTAATATAAGGTCATCAAATGCCTAGAGAAAAAGAAGGATGCTGTTACTGGGGAAAAGGTCACAGAAAAGGGAAATGTAAAAATAAATATTACCTACTTTACACTTTTGAAAACAGCTGGCCTGGTCATCCACCAACAGCAAAGTTCTTTAATTATTCTTGAAAGAAATGGCAGGGAGGGTCAAGTTTAATTATAACCTATCAATCAGCAAAAGACAACAGTCCTCAATTTTCCATGAAAACAATTCAGTAAGATGCAGTCTTGAAGTCATCCTGTATGGCCATATCACCATGGTAACCTCCAGCTCAGTCTGGATGATGTCTGCAGAGCATAAGAACATTCCTTTAAAGAGAGAAGAATGCATGTAGATCACACACATACAAACATGATGCAAGAGAATAAAAGATTCATTTACAGGGAAGTGCAAGCTGCATGTTGTAGGCATGCAAAGTTTGGACAATAAAACCTTTCTGAGTCTCTTTTCTTATATGAGGCATGCAAAAATTTAACCCCAACTACTGAAGCTGGGAGCACCTCCGATATGGCAAGAAGAAAATACCTATAAAATAAAATGTGAGTAATAGGGGGATATTTTTCCTGGCTACATAATTCAGAAAGTTATTTTCCCCACCCAAAACCAAGGTGGGAGAAATCTGATTTCTCCTCTGGAGATACAAAACACCTTTTTTTGGAAGCCATGTACCTCTATTCCCAGGCATTACTGTGTAAGGCATTAGTGAAATATATTTACACATAAAGAAAGCTGCATTTAATTCAATGTTAACGATAATACCTTTATCCATGTGAGAAATAAGCACAGACAAAAATAGTTAGAAATAATAATAACAAACACTTCTATAATGCTTATTATTTAATAGACACTTTACATATATTTACTTTCTTAATTCTTGCATCAACCCTGTAGTATAGGTGCTATTATTTTCCCTCTTTATAGACGAAGAACTAAAAACACAAATAGGTTAAGTAATTTTCTCAAGGCCACGCAGCTAATAAATGACTGATCCAGAATTCAACCTGAGACAGTTTGGCTCCAGAGTCTGTATTCTTAATCACTATGATAAGCCTATATTACCACACAGAATTCCTTTTTCTTTAGATTCAAATGATAAAATGCCTCAAGTCTGCTGTTGTGTTAGTTACCTATTGTTGCATACAAAATGGTTTAAAACAATAAGTAGTTATTATTTCAAAGTTTTTGTGAGTCAGGAATTCCGAGTAGCTGGGCTGAATGTTCTGGCTGAGGGTTTCTTATGAGCTCGCAGTTAAAATCCTAATGAGGCTACAGTCACCTGAAGGCTTGGCTGGGGCTAAAAAATCTGCTTCCAAAATGGCTCATTCTCATGGCTGTTGGTAGAAGGTCTCAGTTCCTTACCATCTGAACATCTCCATCTAGCAGTTTGGTTAGCCTTACCACATGGCAGCTGGCTTCTCCCAGAGTGAGAGTTTCCCCCGGAAGAGAGAGCAAAACAGTAGCCAAACTGTCCCATACCATCACTTCAGACATAATCTATTGGTCACACAGAATGCCGTATATTTATGAAAGCCATACACAAAGGTATGAGTCTCAGAAGCAGGGGATCACAGGGAACCACCTGGGACACTGCCGATCATAACCGTAATTTGAATTTATTTGATTAACGCAAGGCAGGGCTGGGACAAAAACAAGGCAAGTGAGGTGTCTATGGGGTAAAATTTAAGGAGGCACCAGGGGCCCACCCTGCACTTGTGTGACCCAGAGAAGGAGTAGTTCTGTATGTTTTGCTCCCTAGGCATCTTTCTTGCTTCACCCTAGTACCAGCCTTGGTACAAAGGATAACAGGTTTCCATGTTTTAATTTACTATTTTTCCAATTATTTGGTACCGTTGGTTTGCACCTTCAGGGGCTTCCCAGGTGAAATCCAAAATGGGCCCTCGTACAGAGAGAGCATGGAGAGACGGAAGAAAGAGGCAGCCACTCCAGATTGGTAGGTGGCGGATTTATTAAGCAAAGGAACGCGAGGATTGACTTGGGCACTGCAGAATGAGTAGATCTCTGCTCCACCTGCCAGAATCTTAAGAGTTTATACAGAGGCCTTAATGTGGTTCAGATAGACACTTGGTCACGTGGTCTCAACAACACATTGCTCTCTCAAGGTTTGCTCTGCAAACACTCTAATATTGTGATATTTGAGTTACATTTATGCCAGTTTTTCTGGGGCAATGGTTTATGATCTTACCCTAAAAAAGTTAAAATTACTTCTTCATCACGAATTACAGCATCATTTATTCAGACTTTGCAGTGTTTGCTCTTGTTTGTCCTACAAAACTCTGTCATCATTTTTAAATGCAAGAATGTGACCTTCATTACTAATTGTAATTTGGCAATAAGAACAAGAACTAAATTTCATTTTTTGAATTTAATTTTATTTCATTGAACTTTATGAAAAAGGGATAACAAAAAATTTATGATGTAAACAATAGTATAAAGTAGTGACAACAACAAAAAAAATAGTTTATCCCTACTCTGACATATAAACTTCTTTTTTAACCCATTTTCTCCTAGCCATGGTCTAGTTGCACACAATAAATCCCAGTAAAGATATACTTGTTTTGTTTTTCACTTATATCCTAAATATTTACCTATGTATTATGCACTAAACCTCTCTATATGCACTATTGCCACACAATTCTTATAAATATCATTTCACATCTTGTTTTTAAAAGCTTCTTATTTCAGAAAATTTCTATCACATAGGAATGTAGAGATAAGGGTCTAGTAAACCCTTTGTACCATAACCCAGCTTTGACAATCATCAGTTACCTAATCAATTCTAAATCAGAAACTATTCAAACCTCACTAAATTAAATTAGATATTTAACTTGAAAATTAAATTTTTAAAGCATTTCTCAACTCCATGAGAGACTTTCACTATTTTACTGGTACATATGAGTAGCCTACATCACCTTGAAAGGATACTTTCCATGGACTGAACTGACAACTAGACAAGAATGAACCAAATGTCTTTGAGTTGCCCAAAAGGCTAGACTGCATTAGAAAATTCCAGACTGTATTATATATATTTTAATAGATGCAAAATCATATTAGAAGAAATTGAGTCACCCCAAATTGAAAAATAGCAAAGCCTCTAGAATCGTCAATTAATGGTGACTTGTTTATCTTTTTCAATTGCTTCAATCATTGTAAAAAAAAATAATTTTTAAAGAAAAAAAAGTTTGAGAAATGATAAATCTGGAGAAAAAAAGAAAAAAACAAAATGTATTTTGTTATCTGAGACCTGGGGAGAGGAGCTATTGACTGCCGATTTCAATTAAGTTTCAGAGAAGAAAGTCAGACTTAGCAAATCCTTAACAAGCCACTCTGGCAGGAAGTTAATTTTTGATTAAATAACATGATAATAGAGTGAGGGAGCTTAATTCATAGGGAGATATTGGATGACATCCAAATATATTACTGAGAATTAAAAAACAACTTGAAATAGCATGAAATGATCTTTTAAATAGCATTAAGATAACAACTTAAGAATTGATAGCAACTAGTGATATCTACCTAATACTTAAATATTAAATATTAGCATGGGTTTGGCAATGTAATTCATACTAATATATTTTTAAAGTTTTGTTTAAAATATGGCAAAGAAGTTTCCATTGTTGATTTGAACACACATAAAATAGGTAACAATGAAACCTACACTCCAGAGAGTTGATAGCAGCTGTAAAAAGAAAACTGGACTAGGTACCAAAAGATTTAGATTTTAGCTTTAACTCTTTCTCTAAATTCTTATATATTTGGACCTCAAAATAGTTTGTGTAAAAAGTATTGAGCTGAACTAAGTTAAATAGATGATTAAGCTAAAATTAAAAAAAAAGAAGATTCTCTAACATATGCAATATAAAAGGATAATAATTAAACATAAATGGTAGTTCTGTTTAAGGTTCTATTTTCAAATCAGAAATTATAGAAAAGCTCCAAATGATCTGTCTGTGTTGAACTTATATTCAGACAGGGGGAAAAAAGTGTATGTTACTGTATGATAATGTTACTATATAATATCAACCAGACAGGCTTTCTTCCAAAGCATAAAAATAAAAATACATACTCAACATAACATAGCCATTCTAATATACATTACTAATTATCAGATATGTATTAACACTGCTTAATATACATCTCGTTGTAAATCCAATTTATATTCTCCATTTGTGATGCAGCACTTAATGAGTCCAATTATTGAACTCTTGAGCAACGATTGTAACTAGCCTGGATTATTTGATACACTCTGGGACAAGGCCTATTTCACTACAGATTCTGAGTAGGAAACAGAAAATACTCTGGATCTCGAAGTGTGGTCTCTGGTTCGGCAATCCAGGAACTTCTTATATATTGATATTCTTGGATCCTACCCCCATGCCTAATAAATCAGAAATTCTGGGAGTGCAGCCAGGTAAGGTATGTTTTAACAAGTCCACCAGGTCACTCTGAGGCACACTAAAGTTTAAGAACCACTGCTCAAGATATTTTATGGAAGAGTGAATGAAATACAGGTTAGCTGCTTACAGAATCATTGAGAAGTCTACAAGAACAAGCTCTGAACAGTGTCTCCAGAAATAAAGAACAGAACAGAACTGACTCATTAGGGAATGACCACCTCTGGGTCCACCTCTGGAACAACTGATCTCAAGAACATATGCTGTACCTTCAGGATGCTGAAATTCAGAAACCACTGTTACTGCTTCCACCTATGTGCCTCTCAGTACCAGAAGCTGTGGAGTGGAGCCTGAGACGCAACAGCAGAAGCACCTCACATCTCCATGACTTTATTTCTCACAGAATAACCGTCAAAACGGACAAGAAGATTGCCTCTGCCTCCCAAATCTGACACCAGTGCACATGGAGAGATCCCCTGTGCAACTAGAAAGATGGCTACATGGGAATAACTTAGTGCCGACACTGGCATCCAATGGGCATCATAGTTCAATCACTACCTGGACGTGATCTATACTGTTTTGAAGTACGTAACTAGCATTATCATTTGGTTTCATCACTGTCTTAAAGCATAATTTAAGAGCTACCGAGGAAACAAAGGTTTAGAGGCAATTTAAAAGAATTTTAAAAGAATCACAACTAATTTACTACACGTCATTATCATCGTTTATGAATTTGTACACTTGCATATTCATTGGCTAATTTGAACAAGTAAACCAATGCCCAGCTTTTCCTTGGGAAAACACACCTAAGCAATTTACATAAAGATGACAAATAGATAATTTACTGATAGATAGCAATAACTTACATTTGTATAATATAGTACTTTACTCTCTATACACTATAATTGAGGTAAGTAGAGTATAATATATGCATTTTCATATGAAGAAACCAAGTCTCAAAATTATAGATTGCCACATGATCGTAGCTGAATAATAAGTAAAAGAACGTATGTCTTCTAACCCCTAGGCCAGTGTTTATTCCAACACACTTTAATGCCTGACTATATGTCCTCTGAGAATTCTTACAATACAGAGCATTGTAGAAGAAAATGGGTACTGAGCCAGGGACAGGAAAATAGTGTGAGTGCAGGGCAAACAGGAACAAAGCAGGGGCCTAGGGCTGAGTTTTAAAGAACGATCAAATTTAAATGAAACTGTTGCAAATCTAGTACAATTCTAGGTATATTTGTATATCGGTCAAGATAGGCTTAGCTATGCTGAGATAACAAACAACCTCAACATCTGAGTGGTTTAAATCTATGAAGGTTTATTTCTTGCTCCATTGAGGGATACATGGGGACCCTAATCTGGCATATCTTCATTCAGGAACTCAAGCCAATGAAGTAGCCATTAACTGTAACACTGCAGATCATCCAGCCAGAGGAAGAGCACACTCTAGAGAATTTCTTACTGGTAGTTAAATGACACACTTCACTAGCTCACACCTCACTGACCAGGAGACAGCACATGGTCTAACCCAACTACCGCGGAACTAGGAAGTGCAATCCTATTACATGCTTGCAAGGTGGAAAGAAAGCTGTAAATACTTGGGAAATAGAATGAATATCTACCACAATGTCAAAGCCAAATTAATAAAGGAAGTTTTTATCAAGAACTTGGAACTGAAGGTCAGAGACAGCCAATTAAGGTAGATGAAGCAATGTTGATATAAACTTGGTATCTGTGAGTAACCATTTTTCCATTATGGTCATAGGGAAGTAGGAGAAGCCAGTCTACAAAGGAAAAAAAAAGTGAGGCAGATGTTTAGAGCAAAACAGAGAAAAGTGACAAATTTTAGATCAGGGTCCTGATGGCTTTCTTGATCTTGACTCTAAGTGATTTGAGACCCCCTAGCTGCTCTTGAGTTCCATTGGGTAACTCAGTACATATCATTACAGTTCCTATTTTTCCTAAATTCACTCAAGTTGGTTTCTGTTTGCAATCAATAGAATATTAATTAAGACAATCATACTAATTAATTCCATAGTATTTCTCTATCAAGTAAAATGCAATATAGAGTCCAACACAATATACTAGTTTCTCACATTAATGGACCTTACTTTATTTTCCCTGCCCACAGTATACTGATACAGAAAATTATTTTGATCTGGAATTGCTATCACAATATTAAAGAAAGGAAGATAATGGTATTAAAGAATTTGGATATTTTTCTCAAAGTTAAAAAATTGAATTCCATTAATCTATATGAACTCCAATGAAAATAAATTGTAAATTTTTTAAAGTTTTTTGCCAAAACAGAAACAAACAATGATGAGATTTTTTTAAGAACTGAGAAAGTGCCAAATGACCAATCAAGTCATCTAACATTTAAAATATTAAAATAAAATTCATAGCAGCCAGAGAACAAATTATTACAATGTATAATGATATTCAGACAGAGAAATGGAACACTGTTCAACTCAAGCAAACAAAATGTTCAAATTCAGAATGACATATAAATTACTCCTACCAGAGAAAGTAGAATATATAAGAGAAAATTGCTAAAGTTCCTATAATTCTTAACATGATTCTTCCAGGAACATTTCATAATAGCTACATATGTCATGTCCTTGAGTGCAGCTGTGATTTTCCATATATTCTCAAGTTGCAAAGTAACAATTGTGGGACACAACCCTTTTTTTGTTAACTTTATATGCAAGAAAATCATTTGGTTCATATTGTGAAAAAATTAGACAATCATGAATAAAGGCTGTCAGATAGTCCAAACTGTCAACTTGGTTTAAACATTTCTGAAAAGACAAAGTAATTTGACCAGAACTGCCAAAAATGTGCAACTACTTTAAGTGCATGCTTGAATAAACATGAAACAATATTTGGATTTACTGATCAAAGATAAGATTTTGTTATATATTTATAAAATTTCATTCAAAAAATGTTTTCTCTTAGTAGGATAGCCAACAGTGCTTTTAAATATCAAACACTGGAATCTATTTCTTTGAAAATGTAGCATAAATAAAAGTATGATATTAATCACACAAAGGTTAAGTTTGATGATCTGAAGTAAAACACATATTGCCTATGATAAGATTGTGATTCAATCGTTATATCTTCCTGCATAATCCCCCTAATTTGCAGCAGCAAATCATACTTGTCTAAGCACAGTATTTTAATATTTTTCTTTTCTATTTACATAGGTTATAAAAATTGTGATTTTCTTATCATTCATAATCTGTAGTCTCAAGTAGATTCAAAATACTGACCAGCCATAAACATTAGCAGACAGAGACCCAGTGGTGAGTGGCTCTCTGCAACA
Source organism: Balaenoptera ricei (assembly GCF_028023285.1). Taxonomy (NCBI): domain Eukaryota; kingdom Metazoa; phylum Chordata; class Mammalia; order Artiodactyla; family Balaenopteridae; genus Balaenoptera; species Balaenoptera ricei. The sequence goes on from NC_082648.1 coordinate 69,513,521, forward strand.
TGGTGGTATTGATTTATTTTAAGAATAGTTGAGTGTCTGCTCAGTGCCAGACATTGTTTTAAATGCTTGGGATTCAGCTAGGAAGATGACAGGCAAGGTCTCTACTTTAGTAAATGTTAATAACTAGTTAGAAAGATATTTTAAAACAAACAAAAATATGGGATATAAGTGCTATGAAGAAAAGTTAAAGAGAGTAAAATTACAGACATATAATGCACCAATGTCCCTGCTCAGGACTCAAATTGGATATTCCAACAGCCTCTTTTAACCTCACTTCATAACTTCAACATTACAGTATTTGTTTATCTATAACGTGTACACAGTAATAACTGGTTTTCCGTGTAAAACCATAGCTTTAAAAATGTATTTATTAACATTAGCTTGGTTTTTCCTCAAAATGGAGCAACAGAAACTTTTTTATACCCATTTTAAAATGGAGAAAATGAGCCTCAGGGACCTTTAATGGCTGGCTCAGGTCTATGTGACACACTGGGACTTGAACTGAAGTGCACTGAAGAAAATTTTATTGCAATTCTTTGCTATGCCAGGCACATGATGGATATTATAACAATGAATATAGCCTATCCCTGACTTGCGTGTTTTATCCAGGATATGGTTCACTGTTCTTAATCCCTGGGTAGAAACACTAAAATTAACCTGGAAAAAAATCTAACCCGTAGAAAACATAGGATCCTCTGAAATAAGTCAGAGGCTTAGTCTCTGTCAGTCTTCCTTCTGGTAGATGACTGTATCACCTCCAAACCATCAGAGATTGCATGCAAAAAATTCAGGTTTTCCATCTTAAGGTTGAACCTTCCTTTTTACAATTTATAAATATCACCAAAGATAAATGGAAGAACCAGAGAGCAAGCTCGAGAGAGAATATTAGCAGAGACATCCTTGTTTTCCGCACGCATGACTGACATAGTCACACTGGAAGACTGAGGCGGGAGTTCCCACAGCCCTAGTGGTCATCAGCAGAGTTGTACTCAACGTCTTGTGCAGGACGAGGGAAGTGGCTCTTCTTACCAGCTTAAATGTGATTTGATACAAATAGCTTCTCGGGATCATTGATGTGCTAAATGGCTTTTGGAGAAATGGACTTAGAAAGCTAACTGAGAGGCAGTCCAATAGATTTCCCTAGAGGTTCACTAGTAGATTTTCATGACGAACAGTGTTGCTAAAAATGGAAGTGTTCATGTTGGTGATAAAAGGCCTAATATTGGCTAATGTCCACAGTAGGACAGACAATCAGTAAAGTTTTTTAAAATGCTTTCATTTATGCCTCCAATAATATAGGTAAGGTTTGCAAATCAAGTCTTCCTTGCCTCAATGAATTCATGTTATTAATAAACATGAAAGTATCTTTTTAAAAGTATATTTGACTTTATTGTACTCTATATCTCAGGGAAATCTCTTACATATATATCACTTGTCAAAGCATTACAAATTGCATAAAACAGCATTTAAACATTAGAATTAAAATAGTAAAAGGGGAATAATTCACTATTTTTTAATTCAATTCTCTATCTTTCTCCTCCTCTCAGAATTATCTAATGGATATGGCCAATTACCTTGGAGAATATGCTTCTATACAGTTTTCTTGCACTAGGACCCTGGTTGTTGGAGGTCATTGAGAGGATGTGACCACTGCTTGACCCCAAGCTGGCTCTAGGCAACTGTAGACTCCCCAACCCCTTCCCTGTTTTTAAAATGTCCATTCTGCATACCGTTCCCAGAGTGGGAGCAGTTTTCAAGAGCAACGCCTTGAGAGAACAATGTATTATTGTGACCATCTGGACCGTGTACCTGACTGAATCCAGTTAAGGCTTCTACAGAAACTTTTAAGATTCTGGTGTGTGGGTGTGGAGATCTACTCATCTTGCAGATACCCAAGACAAGCCTCATATGTAATTTCCCTTGCTTATTAAAACTGCCACCTACCAGGACTTCCCTAGTGGCACAGTGGTTAAGACTCCACGTTCCCAATACAGGAGGCCCAGGTTCTATCCCTGGTCAGGGAACTAGATCCCACATGCATGCCGCAACTAAGAGTTCACATGCCGCAACTAAGAGTTCACATGCCACAACTAAGGAGACTGCGTGCCACAACTAAGGAGCCGGCAAGCCGCAACTAGGGAGCCTGTGAGCTGCAGCTAAGACCCGGCACCACCAAATAAATAAATACTTAAAAAAGAAAAAGAAAGTACAGATCTCTCCCAGGATAGCCACAGCTTTATTAAAAAAAAAAATGCCACCTACCAACCTAAGTGCTCATAAATGGATGAATGGATAAAGATGTGGTATATATATATACATATATACATGTACAATGGAATACTAGTCAGCCATAAAGAAAGATGAAATCTTGCCATTTGCAACAATATGGATGGACCTGAAGGGTATTATACTAAGTGAAATAAGTCAGATGGAGAAAGACAAATGCCATATGACTTCACTCACATGTAGAATACGGAAAACAAGCAAACAAAATAAATGAACAAACCAAACAAAAACAAACACATAGATACAGAAAGCGGAGTAGTGGTTATCAGAGGGGAAGGGGATGGAAGGCAAAATAAGTAAGGGGATCAACTGTGTGGTGACAGGTGGAAACGAAATTCTTGCTGATGAGCATTCTAGTGCATACCGAAGTAGAAATACAATATTGTACGCATATGTAATACGTAATGTTATAAACCAATGTTTCCTCAATAAAAAGTAAATTTAAAAAAAAGAGAAAAAAGCTGCCTCCTTTTGTGTGTGTTGGGGCAGGGAGCATTCAGATTTCACCTGGGAAGCTTCCAAGGTCGCAAGCCAACGCCAGTCAATCAAGGTACAAGTAAATGAGGACAAGACCCCAGGAATCTCTATAATGATTTTGTTCTCAACAATTCCCTCCAAGGCTCCCATGCAATCCTGACACAGGCCAGACCCTTGTGTGGAGCCTATTGTGCTCAGGGGACATGGCCATGCATGTGCTGTGAGCCTGGTGCACAGAGGATGCTGGGTCTCAGGCAGCCCAAACACAAGCCCCTGGCGTGAGCACCTGTGCCCAAACAGCAAGGATAATCTCCCAAATTCAAACTCACGGCTTACAGAGCTTGGCACTGTTGTAGCACTCCATGAATACCTATTTAATTGATGAACTAGCAGTAAGGGAAAGTGACAGAATCCAAAAAGTGAGCATAATAGTGTCAAATTTTAAAAACAGCAAAGCAAGAAGAGTCAAGAAAAGATGATGAGACTTTCCTATTTAATTAATATGCCTTTGATGAATCATAAAATGTGCAATATGCTGAAATCATGTCAGTTTAGACTGACTAAAGGGAGGCTACAGTACATAAGCCCCACTCCCTTGTTCTCAGATAGGTGAATTTCTCAATTTTCCAACAGAATGGTTCTCTCATCTTTTTTAGAAAACCTCCAGGGACAAATGACTCCACATCCTCCTGAACAGATTGACATAAAAATTTCATGACAATAAACCTAATGGTGTTAGATATAAAACTGGTGATTAATCACTGTGCCATCTTGAAACTTAATTTTTCTTACTTTCCTAGTAAATCCTTTATAAGGACTGTTTCTATTTTTTTTTTATGAGTATGTTGAAGAATTCACACAAAAGGTAGAATTCTCACTTCTCTTTAATCACTGAGTTTCAGATTTTACAAATAATCTTAGAACAATTCAGGTAACTAAGGTTTTGTGGGGAAACAGTTCTTACTTGTACATGAAGAACTATTACATGCTCCATTTTTCTGTAAATAACTCCGTTGGCTGGATGAACAAACACTGTCACAGAAACACAGAATTTTTTTAAAGCCATAGATCACTGCATATATATTTACAAAAAGCCATAAACAAACATGCATTTCTCCTTATTAGGAGAACTTAAATAGATGTTTGAACATTAAGGCAGTGATGATTCTAAAACATAATGAAATTCTAAGTTAAGCCTTTATGTTTGTTTTGAAACCCATATTCATAGGCAACTGTGAGCAAAGCAAACTTTTATCTACCAGGTTGAGTTCATCTGCCCAGGATATGTTATTTATCCACTACCAATAATTCTTCTACAGGATAGGAATTAGTAGCAACACCATTGATTTACTTTAATGAATTCTGAGTGCTTCTATTTAATTTTTATTTATTTTTCTGATAATAATAGAATTGTAAATATAAAAATTAATATCTATTTTATTTGTAGAAATTTTGGAAAACTGAAAATTATGAAGAGAAAAATAAACCACTTGTATTCCTGACAACCAACATTCCAGTGCTAAATTCTCCTTATATTTTTGGTATGTTTCCTCCTGGACATTTTTAATTCACAAATGTAAGTAAAATTAGGGTTACTTACTGAGGGTATGTGTGTCAGTAGCTATATGTCTATACACAAATACACAACGTATGTTTAAACAGTTTTGCATCATCATTCTTAATTAGACATTACATCATTTACACAGCACACAATATATACTGAAAACAAACAGGAAAAAAATGTGGAGCAAAAATGAAATGGATAGGGACTTCCCTGGCGGTCCAGTGGTTAAGACTTCGCCTTCCAATGCAGGGGGTGCGGGTTCGATCCCTGGTCGGGGAGCTAAGATCCCACATGCCTCATGGCCAAAAAAACCAAAACATAAAACAGAAGCAATATTGTAACAAATTCAATAAAGACTTTAAAAAAAAAAAAAAAATGAAATGGATATATCAAACTCAGAGTAATAGAGTTACCCTGATAGAGCTTTAAATTTAACACTAAGCTTCCTGTCTTAAAAAATATTTGATACAACAAAATCAGGTCTACCTCTGCTATCACATAACAAGTGGCCCACAGGGCTTTTGTAACCTTTGCTTGATTGAATTACTGCTACTGAGAGATTCAGTGAAGCATTTTCTACTTCACAGCAGTCTCCATCATTCTGATATTTCCAAATATCAAAGAGTAGCAGCCTGCAGACAAAATCTTTCATTGGAATAACACAGCTTTTTCAAAATATCCAATATAAACTAGCCCCTTTATAAGTTCCTACTAAATCATCAACCCCCTTTTATCTTACATGTTTGCAGTGTTTTCTAATGTCTTACACTTTAAGGAAAGAAGCACATCAAAAATGTTTAGAAATGTTATTCATTCAAGACTTTCCTGTGTTTATCTGTACGTTCTAGCATTTTAAATGAGGGCTCATGTGATCAAAAATAAGTGACAAAATAATAAGTTTATTAACTATTCTACAGTCACTTTCTCTGAATTTTTCATGAGTTTGATTTTCAAAAGTAAGTTGGAATTACATTTACTCTACTCCATACATTATTTCAGTTTTGTATTATCTGCATTGTATGTATAAATTTATGCCAAAAATTATCCTTGTTCAAAAGAAAATTTAGGTTCTTCTCTAAACTATGTGACTTCAGCCGAAAAATAATGATAATAATAATAATAATAATTTAAAAGTGGGAATTCCCTGGTGGTCCAGTGGTTAGGACTTCGTGCTTTCACTGCCAAGGGCCTGGGTTCAACCCCTGGTTGGGGAACTAAGATCCCACAAGCTGCGTGGTGTGGCCAAAATAATAATAATAATAATAATAATAATAATAATAATAATAATAATAATAATAATAAAATTATGTGGCTTATGGCAGGCCAACAAATATTTAGGCAAGTTTTGATTATATAGGCATAAACTTCTAATAATAAATATATTTGATGGAATAAATATTTTGAATTCTTAAATTTATTCCCTAAATCAGTAAAAGAACACATGTTTAAATGATTTTTAATTCCTCACTAGTAAAACAGTACCTTGTACACCCTCTGCTGGCTTGAAGAAATAGTTTTTTAAAAAGACATTCATATATTTGTATAGTAATCTAGCAGAGAAAAAACAGAAACACTTTAAATGTTACATAAAGACTTCAACTATAATAATAATTCAAGTAAAAATAAGCATATTTATTCTATTTCAGGCTAAAAAATTACTGTTTAGTATCATAAGAAGTGAGTGTTGAAAGAATATTAACATAACATCACAGTAATCAAAACAGTTTGAGGCAGGCACAAGAAAAGACAAAAAGTGTAGAGTAGAGCATCCAAAAGAGTGTGTTAGGAATTTAATAAATGACAGATGACAATTTAATCAAGTGGGGAATGAGGACTTTGGTAACAATGAATGGTGACATAATTAGTCACATTTCTGGAAGAAAGCAAAGATTAAACCTTTACCTCTGTACAAAGGTAAGTTCCAGATGAAATTTTAAAACTTTAAATATAAACTCTAAACCCATATAAACACTAGAATAACATTTTGGAAAATTTCATAGCTCTCGATGGGAAAAGTCTTCTTCAACAAGACAGGAGGTTCAGAAGTTATTAGGGAAAAGGTAGTCATATTTAACTACACATACATTGTCATAAGAGGAAAATGCCATAAAGTTGAAGACAAGTGATTTGGGGCAAATATGGCAACAGATATGATAGGTAAAGACATACATTCCCTAAGACACAAAAAGGGTTTATAAGTTGGTAAGAAAGATACAAGGAACCTAATAGAAAAAAAAAACCAAAGTCTTACTCTAAGGAAATTCATAAAAGAAGAAATCCAAATAGTCAATAAGCATACAAAAAGCTGCTCATACTCCCAGGTAGTCGAGAAAAGTGAAAGTGAAATGCAACCTCACAGCTGTTAGAATTCCTATTATCGAAAAGATGAGGAATAACAAATGTTGGAGAGGATGTGGAAAAAAGGGAACCCGCATACATTGTTGGTAGGAATGTAAATTGGTGTTGCCACAGTGGAAAATAGTATGGAGATTCCTCAAAAAATTAAGAATAGAACTGTTATACGACCCCGCTATTCCACTTCTGGGCATTTATCTGAAGAACAAGAAAATGCTAATTCGAAAAGATATATGCACCCCTATGTTCATTGCAGCTTTATTTACAATAGCCAATATAAGAAAACAACTTAAGTCTTCATTGATGGATAAAAGGATAAAGATGTGGTATATATACACAATGAAATACTACTCAGCCAAAGAAAGAATGAAATTCTGCCATTTGCAACAACATGGATGGAACCTGAGAGCATTTTGCTAAATGAAAAATGTCAGACAGAGAAAGACAAATACCATATGATTTCACTCATATGTGGAATCTAAAAAAAAAAAAAAAGAGGAACGAACAAAATAAAACAAAAACAAACTCATAGATACCGAGAAAAGACTAATGGCTGCCAGAGGGGAAGAGGATTGGTGGGTAGGTGAAATGAGTGAAGGGTGTCAATGTATGGTGATGGATGGTAACTAGACTTGTGGTGGTGATCACTCTGTAGTGTATATAGTTGTTAAACCATAATGCTGTACACCTGAAACATATAAAAAATGAAAATGAAATGCACAGTGAGGGTTACAAGTCATTAATAATATAATTATCTTCAGCCTTGTGCTAATTAGCAAAATTTTAAAATACAGTGCAAGCTGCTGCAATCTTTTAAAAAATATTTGGCAATATCTATAAATCAAACACACACACACACACACACAACTTTTGATGAAGTAATCCTACTTGGGGGAGTCTATCCAACAAAAATAAAAGTGCCACAGTACAAACATGTAAGGCTATGTATTTAGTGACATTTAAGGTGATATATTTTTAATGGCAAAAACTAGGGAGCGTTCAAATATCCATCAAAAAACTTTGGTACAGTCGTTCTCTTATGCAATTATTTAAAGGAAGATGTAATTATACACATATATATTGATCAGAAAGAGATATGTATTGATCATAATGAATCATTAAGATGAATTTAAGAAAAGCCATAACAACAATAGGCTTTTTATATATGATTTTTTATGTTTGTGTGAGCATAAAAGACATGGAGGAAGAAAAAGAACTAGGCCCTTTAGAGTAGCTACCAAGTGGTAGGAATGAAGAGGGTGGGAGCGAATTTTAACTTCATTTATATATCTTTGAATTTTTAATTAGTTAAAATGATTACCAATACATTCATAATTTGAAATTTTAATAAAGAAGATAAAATTGAAAAGAAAGAATTAATACGAAATATTTATCTTTCAGTACATAAAGTACATTCTGTACATATTTAAGTTATAGGCTCTATCTTAATTCCTCTTTGTTTTTCTCCCCTTCCCTCCTCCCCGCCCCTCAAAAAAGTAAAAGAAATTCTATCCACCCAGCAGTGTGCGTCTATGAAATCTGAGTGGAGAGAAGTGAAAAATGGCAGGGGAATTTCCAGTATGGAGTAGGGGAACAATGACACGCCAAGCACACATATTTGAGAAAACTCCCCAAGGGGTATTGAACCCCAATCCCGTGCTGAGAACTACAGTTTTACGGATTAGGTAGGGAAAACCTTCTCCTCAGTTGCTTACCACGAGTTTCACTGGGGACCGGCTGTGATCACAGGTGCCAGCAATACTGACTCCCAAAATAGCTTCAAAATTTTTCTAGAAAAGTAGTGTAGTATTTTTTTCTCATCTTTGGCTGCACATTAGAATCAACAGGGGGGCAAACAAACAAAAGAATAGTGTGCTCAAGCTGGTTGAATCAAAATCTTGGAATTGAGGATTGTTTCTCCTCTGCTAGTACATTTTAAAAGCTCTCCAGGTGATTCTGAAGCACAGCGGGGGTTGAGAACCATTAACAGGGTTAAGCGCCTTAAACCTGGTGCTGAGACAGTTAACTGGAATCCGCTGCATGCCTTGGCCAGACTGCCTGAAGGAGGTAAGAAGATGGTTGTTGCCAGATAGAAGAGAATTTAAAACCAGGAACTTTAGACACACTGCTGTATTTTTTTTTCTTTCCATGAATTTTTAAAAATAGTTTTACTGAGGTATAATTTGGGGGTTATCGTGAATAATGATTCTTCTATAAACTTTCGTATCTAAGTCTCTATGGATATATTGTATATTTTTTCTCTGCTTTTTAGGTAGATACCTTGGAATAGACTCACCAAATTGTATGGTAAGTGTATGTTTAACTTCTTAAAAAACTGCCAAATATTTCCAAAATGTCTGTAGCATTTTACATTCTCACCAGTAATGTTTGAGGATACTGAGACAATTTTCATGTATCTTTCATGTTTCTGCACATTTTGTGAGCAGAGCAATTGACTGATCTTTTGTCTCAGGCTATCTCTTTTTAAGTATCTTTGTATAGTGAACAGCCTTGAAAAAGCCAGGAGCACGTTTGCTTACTACCTAGTATAATAAGATAATGTCTTCCTCTGAGGCAAAAGATCAGCAGATTTGAAGATTCAGTTTCAGAAGATTCAGATTCCCTAAGCTTAGGGCTCTTCAGCTGTGATAAAAAGCCACTGCACTTACAGCATCCACCTGGCCCTTACTGCCATCACCCTGTGGGAATTAGGGCTCAGGGACCTGATGCAGGAAAATAATACTCTGGCTACTGTTATTGTTTTAAGTGATAAACTGTCCTTTGTCTCAGAGTCAGGGGTCTTGTGTCTTCTGCCAGCATCCACAAAATGTGGAAGGCTACTTTGTTATCTTTCAAGCAGGGTAAAATCTCAGACCTTTCATGGTTTTTGGCAGAGTTCTAGTTTCTCCACATCGTCATCAACCCTTGGCATTTTCCCTTTTGGATTTTAGCCGTTCTAATAGGCGTGATTTTAAATTGAATTTTCCTAATGACTAATTAAACTGGGCATTCTTTCATGTACCTATTGCCATCCTTATGTCTACTCTGGTGATGTCTTTATTCAAATCCTTGCCCCTTTTTTTAATTGGGTTGTTTGTTATTATTAAGTTGTGGGCCTTCTTTATGTATTCTGGACGCAAGTCCTTTATCAGATACATGATCTGCAAATACTTTCTGTGGCTTGTGTTTTCATTTTCTTAATGGTGTCTTCCAAAGAACAACATTTTTAATTTGATGAAGTTGAATTTATCCATACTTTCTTTTTTGGATCATGCTTTTGTTGTCATGTCCAAGTAACCTTTGCCTAAGCCAAGGTCACAAAGATTCTCCTGTGTTTTCCTCTAGAAGTTTTATAGTTTTAGCTTTTACATTTAGACCTATGAGCCATTTCAAGTTTTATATAGGTCAAGGTTTTTTCTTTCTTTTTCTTTTTCTTTTCTTTGTGTGTGTGTGTGTGTGTGTGTGTGTGTGTGTGTGCATATGGTTATCCTATTGGTCCAGCACCATTTATTTAAAAGATAATCCTTTCCCCATTGAATTATCTTGTCATTTATGCAAAAAAAAAAAAAACAAAGACAAAAGCAAACCTGATCATTTCTACATAAGTCTGTTTCTGGGCTCCATGCTATTCCATTCATCTTTATGTCTATTCTTATGCAATTTGCAGCATCAATAAGTGGGAATCTGGTTTTATGGTCTATTTGATAATCTCTCCTCATTCTGATATTTTTGGTTGTTCTAATAATTAACTACTTCTATTCATCAGTCTTATCATCAAATGATAATTTCTTATTTCCTTTCATATTTTCTTGAGGGCTCTGCTATACACTACATACAAAAAATTGAGGCAGTCTCAGAGACTCATTGAAAGGGACTATACCAGGTAATCTTTTTAGAGACAGACTCACGGTTACAGCCTTTGGAGTTTAAGTGAAAATCGCTCAGACAATTTTTAGGCAGCCCGGAGGACTGGATTATGGTTTTCAGGAATCGTTCTCATTCAGAAGCAGAAGATTTCAAGAAAACAGATCCAGAAGAACAGGAATTAATTACATAGAATCAAATACACTAATGAGGCATATTTACTTGTGGTTATTTCTTTGGGCATACTGTTATTATTATTTCTAAATATCTATTTTCTGATGGGTTTATGAGGATGCCTTTCCTTTTCTTATTAATCCATTTCTAGCCCTCAGTTTAGTAGACTATGCTCTTGTAAATTGAAATGAAACCTTTAGAAAATGATATCTGAGTCTCACTGACCTCTAGAATTTAGAAATAGATGCTTTCATTTAGTCTTACTATTCATGACAATTCATTTATTTCATAGGTTCAATAAAAATATACCTTTCATTTTACCCAGACACATTTGACAAATTGACAGTGCAACCAAGGTCATAATAGAGTATTATACTTGATAGTATGTTGCAGAAGCTCACCATTAAGGAATAAGTGTTTCACTTCACATATGGAACGAATGTCCACAACACACTCACACCAAACTGAACTGGTATCTATTATATGAATTACAAGATCCCAGTCCCAAACTGATAAGAAAAGTCACTTCCTGGTAGGCCGGGGCTCTTAGACTATTTGGGTGATTTCAGAAAGAGAGTTCACCCAAATTCATAGGGACTGCAAGAAATCTTATACAAAGAGACTTTTGTGCTTGGTTTTCTAGATTCAAAATAAAAGAGCAAGTAAAGATTTTAAAAGTCCAATCCTATATTCCTTATGAAATTTCTAGATAAAAGTTAATTTTCTAGCCTAAATTTGCTCAACCCTGTATTTTCTATGAGGCTTTATTAATTAGCACTTCTCAGTACAGTAAGCCTATGTAAATAATCAGGTCAAAACACAATGACACCAACCATTTCTGTGGTTGGGCATAGTCTTTGGAGATTACTTATGATCATACAAGGACAATGCTTGAGAAAAACTGTCTAAAATTTGGAAATAAGATGATGGGAGAGCAATATATCCTTTCAATGTCATATTGGAATATTGTTTAACAGAGAAATCCAAAGAATATTTTATTACCCAGAGGAATCAATAATTCTATTGTTTGTTTGTCATTATCATCTATCAATTAAAGACCCAGACCGTATGATTTTACATGTTAACTTGTGTATGTTTGTCTGTTTATTTTCTTTCAGTAGGAAATATAATCCCCCAAATTATGGTTTTATTGCTCTGTAGGATATTAACCAGTTTTGTATCTAACCAGAAAACTTATTTGGTATTGTTTTTCCAATGACAACCCAACATCTGTTCCTTTGAACAAACTTAACCTTCCTGCTAGTTACCTCATTAATGAATTGAATACATTTTGACAAGTGTTCATTTGATATTTTATGATAATATTCTTAAACTTTAGAAAAATATACTCTGACAAGTCCATGGCACAAAACTAGAACCCTTGCTCTAGCTAATTAGGGAAGTCAGAGAAGTCTATCCATAGAATTGATAACTGAAATTCATTTATTCATTCAACAAAATATTTATTCAAAAGATAATATATATTTTAAAAATATTTATTAAACATTTACCACATACAAGGCTCTCTTCTAGACATTATAGATACAGTGGTAAATATGGCATACCATTTCCCTGCCTTGAGGAAACTTATAATATTCACCTGAAGAGACACACAGTAAATAAAATAAATAAGATACATGTAAGTTAATGATAAGTTTTTAAAAATAAGGCAAAGGAGGGAGATAGGAGATTTATATTCGGAGGAAAAGAATTGCAATTTTACTTCTGATAGTCATTGTAGGTGATCTTTAATAAAGACCTAAGGAAAGATGAGAAAGGGAGCTGTTTGACTATCTGGCAGAAAAATGGTCTAAAGCACTGGTTCTTAAACTTTTTTTTATCTCTGAACCCCTTCTTTTTAAACTCTTAAGATTTATTAAGGAAAGAAGTCTTTTACTATACATAGACACATACACGTATATCTCACCATTCACTGTATTATAAGTTAAAATCACACAATTTCTAAATATTTATTTTTTTTAAATTAATAAATCAGATAGTAGAGGGGCTTACATGCTAACATAAGTAATGCAGTTTGTGAAAAATAACTATTTTCTAAAATAAAAAATATAATAAGAAAAATGGCATTACTCCATATTTTTTCAAATCTCTTTATTTTTTTCAGACTTAATAAAAGACGGTTGGGATCCCATATATGTTTCTGTATCCAATATGTTGCAATATGTTGTTTTGGTTGAAGTATATGAAGGAGTTCCTGCTCCACATATATATATAGCTGGGGAAAGAAGAATTATTTTAATAGCCTTTTGGGATAATTAATTTAATTTTTAATAATGCCTGTGGTTAGCAGCCAGTTAAAATTCCACACCTACCAGGCTGGCAGCCTCCTCAGTAATAAACACATTTCTTAGAGCTTTGATGAAGGAAGTATTCTCAAGTATCCATCTTTGGGATATGGTTGGAAGGGGCTGAGTGGATTCATTCCAACGTTTCTGTCTTTTTGAGCCTTCAGACTTCTTCCTTTATAGTATACCATCAAAGGTCAGGCATTTCCACATTGTAAAATGTGGGTTATTGATGAGTCCAGGCTTCAATGAGCCAACTCATCAGATTATTAACGACTTTTCACATGCTTAGGCCAATATATTAAATTTCATATTCTGGCTGAATGCATCCATGACAGTGATTCAGCCTGACTATGCCTTATATTTTATCCTTCTTGGTCTAATCCCTTAAAATCCACTCCCACACACATTCTTTAGTTTCTTGCCAATAAAGATTGGAGAGGTCCTGACCTCCTTTGGGTGTGTGGGCCATCTCCTCATAGAGCAATCCTTGTCCAGAAGCAGTGATGGGTGGGTTGTGAGGGGAATTAGTTTGTGATGCAAGTGCAGTCATTGAAAGGCTTTTATACAGAAGAGTTTGTTTTTTTTTTTTCCTCTATGTCTTATGTTTCAGTGAATTGATGGTGGGAGTGGGGAGAACATCAAAGTTCCCAGCTTCATCCTTGCTACTCAGATGACCCTTTCTCGTGGTTTAAAACTCCACCCCTGCTGCCACCAATACTTTTCTATCAGTGTAAGAGACCTGGTGCACTTGAGAATTTATTTGAATTCTGAAATCCTCAGAATTGGACCCTGGACTTGGTTCTCACCCTCTGGCCATAGGAAATGAGGAACTCCTTCAAGACTTATTTTTAAGCTTTCTAATCATCCATGCCAGATATTTTTAGTTTTCAACTGTTCATTTTAAATGTATTTACTCTCTAGGGCCATCAGAAGGAGCCAGGTGACACCACAACTTTTATAATCACTGTTTTTGCTATAGCAACTGAGTTTTACATCCACTTGAATTCCCAATACTGTTGCCTGCCCATATACTTCATCACATGCTAAAATAAGTGATCATTTGAGTAATCATAATGTCACTGCATGTCATGGATTACCCATGTCCATTCCCAGCACTCCTCAAATATGTGAGCAATCTATTTCCAAAATTTGAAGTTCTGCTTCCTGAGGCCAATTTGGGTGCCAGTTATTATACCAGTCAAGGTCCTGGCAGGAAACAGATGACATAAACTGGAGAAGAGGTTCATACGGAAACTATTTACACAGGTACAGGCAAGGTGTAGAGAAACCAAAGGATATGATATGATATGATGTCATTTCCAAATTCTTACCCTCCCACCCTGCCCTTAGGACTTCATTTCACTATGTCACACAAAATACAAATTTGAAAGTCATCCAAGATTTTCCCTTTTCTATTACATCCCATTTTCAATTAATTCAGTACATCTAAAATAACTTCTCTTCCCTACAACATTGTTCTTACCTAGTGTGGCATCACGGTTCAATTCTTACTGAATCATGAGAATTTTAGTACAACATAAATTGCATATACAGGACCATCAGGAGAGGACGTTAAAGAAATAAGAAAGTAGTAGGTCATGGAGAAATCCATTGTCATAATGAGGTCATTTTCTTTAATTCATAGCAAAAGGAAGAAAACGGGGATAGCAGAGCCCTTTATATTTTCATATTATTTGTGTTGTCACAGTTGAACACTCAACTTGAGAAAATGCATTAATACAACATCAGCACAAAAGATGTGAATTTTAATATGTAGCACATCCAATTACAGCACTACAAAGAGAATTAGGAGAAAAGCAGCTATAAACATCCAGCTGCAGAGTTTAAGCAGTCTCATGCTGTGACTTTAGATAATGCAAATTTTATGTTCTCATCTCATTTTAGAAAACAAAATGCATTATATTAAAGGTCAATCTGTATTATAACCAGGGAATTACAAACTTTAACACAATTCAGAGAACATATAGACTTTGTTCTTTATTTTGATCAGTATTACTGGGGAAATGTTCAATTGCATTACATGAGATGAAGAAGGCCAACCTGTCTAAAGGTCTCCCTATCTCAAATATAGTACCATTTATTAACTATAAAGTATTGGGGTGAAACATGTCCACAACTCTCCCTACCTATGCTGTATTGCCTGTTTATTTTATATTAACTATAATATAATATATAACTACGTTAACTACAAAATGTGAGGGTAAAGAATAACGATTGGTCGCCTACCGGTGTTGTTGGGATTCTTCAGGCCAGACAGCCTTTTACAATTGTCTAGCTTTGGTTCAAAGAGGACTTATCTGTTATAAGGAAAGAACAAATGTCATGTGTTCCAGAAAAGGGCTCATTAAATCTCAGGATCATAGCTGGACTTTTTTGTTATTCTGAAATTAATCATTACATTGTTAATGGTTCTTTATATGCACATGAGGGGAAAAAATCAGACTTAAGAAATACATGGTCCAGGTCCCCATTCTTCCTATAACCTCTGCCCATCAAACCCACATTCTTGGGTTCCCCAATTTGGATATCCATTCTTTTTGTTTTAAAATTCAAGGCACTTATAATTCCAGAATGTCATTTTGAGACCTCATGTTAATTGCTTTAAACAAAAACATACAAACAAAAAAACATATTTACTGAAAGCATATTTCCTCTCTAGAATATCTGTATAAGATTGAATCTTCTAGAGAACTGAAAGTTTCTAGAAACATACTACAATATATCAGGATATTATTGAAAAGGAATGTGGTAATTATTTTGCTTTTTTTTTTTTACTGAAGTATAGTTGATTTATAATGCGTTAGTTTCAGGTATACAGCAAAGTGATTCAGATATAAATATATATACTTTTTCAGATTCTTTTCCATTATAAGTTATTTTAAGATACTGAATATAGTTCCCTGTGCTATATAGTAGGTCCTTGTTGTTTATCTATTTTATATATAGTAGTGTGTATTTTTTAAACCCCAAAGCCTAATTTATGTCTCCCCACCTTTCCCCTTTGGTAACCGTAAGTTTGTTTTCAATGTCTGTGAGTCTATTTCTGTCTTGTAAATAAGTTTATTTGTATTATTATTTTTTTTTAGATTCCACATGTAAGTGATATCATATGATATTTCTCTGACTTACTTCACTTAGTATGATAATCTCTAAGTCCGTCCGTGTTGTTGCAAATGGCGTTATTTCATTCTTTTTTATGACTGAGTAGTATTCCATATACCACATCTTCTTTATCCATTCATCTGTTGATGGACACTTAGGTTGCTTCCATGTCTTGTCTATTGTAAATAGTGCTACTATGAACATTGGGTTGCATGTATCTTTTCAAATTGTTTTCTCCAGATATATGCCCTGCAGTTGGATTGCTGGATCATATGGTAACTCTATTTTTAGTTTCTTAAGGAACCTCCATACCGTTCTCCATAGTGGCTGCACCAATTTACATTCCCACCAGCAGGGTAGGAGGGTTCCCTGTTCCCCACATCCTCTCCAGCATTTATTATTTGTAGACATTTTGATGATGGCCATTCTGACTGGTGTAAAGTGATACCTCAGTGCAGTTTTGATTTGCATTTCTCTAATTATTAGCAATGTTGAGCATTTTTTCATGTGCCTGTTGGCCATCTATATGTCTTCTATGGAAAAATGTCTATTTAGGTCTTCTGCCCATTTTTTATTGCATTGTTTGTTTTTTTTGATATTAAGCTGTATGAGCTTAATATCAAAATTAATCCCTTGTTGGGATTTTAGAAATTAATCCCTTGTCGGCCTCATTGTTTGCAAATATTTTCTCCCATTCCATAGGTTGTCTTCTTATTTTGTTTATGGTTTCCTTTCTTGAGCAAAAGCTTTTAAGTTTAATTAGGTCCCATTTGTTTATTTTTGCTTTTATTTCCATTATTCTAGGAGATGGATCCAAAACAATAGTGCTACGATTTATGTCAAAGAATGTTCTGCCTATGTTTTTCCTCTAGGAGTTTTATAGTATCTGGTCCTATGTTTAGGTCTTTTAATCCATCTTGAGTTTATTTTTGTATGTGGTATTAGAGAATCTTCTAACTTCATTCTTTTACATGTAGCTGTCCAGTTTTCCCAGCACCATTTATTGAAGAGACTTTCCTTTATCAATTGTATATTCTTGCCTCCTTTGTCATGGATTAATGTACTATGAGTGTGTGGATTTATTTCTGGGCTTTCTGTCCTGCTCCACTGATCTATATGTCTGTTTTTGTGCCAGTACCATACTGTTTTGATTACTGTAGCTTTGTAGTATAGTCTGAAGTCAGGGAGTCTGATTCCTCCAGCTCTATTCTTCTTTCTCAAGATTATTTTGGCTATTCTGGGCCTTTTGTGTTTCCATACAAATTGTGAAATTATTTGTTCTAGTTCTGTGAAAAATGCGATTGGTAATTTGATAGGGGTTACATTGAATCTGTAGATTGCCTTGGGTAGTATGGTCATTTTAACAATATTGACTCTTACAATCCAGGAACATGGTATATCTTTCCATCTGTTTGTTTGTTTGTCATCTTTAATTTCTTTCATCAGTGTCTTAAAGTTTTTGGAGTACAGGTCTTTTGCCTCCTAGGAATAAATTCCTAGGTATTTTATTCTTTTTGATGCACTGGAAAATGGGATTGTTTCCTTAATTTCCCTTTCTGATATTTCATTGTTAGTGTATAGAAATACAACAGATTTCTGTGTATTAATTTTGTGTCCTGCAACTTTACCAAATTCATTGATGAGCTCTAATTGTTTTCTGGTGGCATCTTTAGGATTTTGTATGTATAGTATTCATGTCATCTGAATCCAGGTGTTGGAACTTCATGTTTTTTGGAGCCAATTGCACGAAGTGATTTTTTTTTTTCTATCTCCCATTTGTACAAACTACCATTTCAAATTAATTAAAACAAAATATCCTTCCTTTAAAAATGGTGGTAATTATCATAGCTTTATGATAAAACAATATAATTAGGAGCTTTCATCTTTCAATAAGCCTATGTAAGAAGGAGTTGGAAAAAATAATCATATTTTTTTCACTCTCTTTCAGATCTGAAAGATATACAGTACTCTTTTTCTATATTCTCTTTCCACTAAAATTGAATATTTGTGTGATACAAAAGTTTTTTTTTAAAGCACAAAAAGGAATACTTTGTAACATCCACCTGATACACATTTGGCTTAGTTTAACATAAAATGTGTTATGAATTTTTGTATAGATATTTTATATAAGACAGAAATCTAAAGAAAATTTTATTCAAAAAGTGCTTAAAGGTTTTTATACACAAATTTCATTACATTGTTTTTCATTTTAGGATAGTCATAATCTAAAAGTCAATAATTTGCAATTAATTAGAAGATTATGGCTCAACATTATATTAAATATTATTTACCTATAAATAATATAAGGATTTATCAGACTATTTAATGATATAAAAATATGTTTGTAATATAGTAAGTGGAATATAAGACACTATACAGGGAAGATGTATACCAATGCATTAGTAGTTCATAATTTTACATAATTTTCCTTTATAAAAAATCTACATTTTCATCTAACTCTAATATTTAGGGAAAATCTATAATATTCATTTACTTATACATTTTTTAAATGTACTGCTACTTGGCTTATTCTTTAGCATAATTCATACTGTACAAAAATTTGTTGGCCACCAGATAGCTAAGAGAACCCTTTTGTGTATACATCTGATACTGGAAAATAAGAAAAGACAAGTGTAGATATTTCTTAACTATAATTTTTTTAGAAACATGTTAATATGTGAGTTTGATAACTTTGAATATCTTTTCTTCATTTTTATAATTGTAAAATGAGTCACTGGCTTAAAATAAACTTTCATCAAATAAGTAATGAATATCATTCCTATTTGGAAACAAGATGCTTGAATCAACTGAAGTGCAATTTTGAAAACTTTTTTCACAAAGAACAAATTTTGAGGAATTTATTTGAGGTGAATACTATTCTCTGTATGAAATGTATGAAGCATGGCTTGCACATCAATTTATTAAATTTGATTAAGGGAGTATATTACAAAGAATGATAATTTCCTCAGTGGAAAATGGCAACAATAATAGTGTTTATCAGAGGACTGATAAGGGGAGTAAATGAGATAGTGTATATAAAGATCTTAGTATAATTTTGGGCAACTGACTATATTTTATTGCAAACAAGTTGATTTAATTGATGTGTAACATCTCAAAGAAAAAATGATACACAATATTAAAATAATAATTAGGTAACTTACTATGTGTCAGTTACCAGTATAAATGCTTTGCATGAAATAACTTATTTATCCACTTAAATTACTCTATGATTTACATATTATATCAGGTCTACAATCTTTCAGCTATAATTTTGAAAGGCAAAAGTCTCTGTAAACTTTGTTTGGTTTTGGTTTTTTTTCACACAGGCAGAAATCTGACCTGAATTGATATGAGGCTATTTTATTCTTGAATTATCTCTTAGTTTGAATATTTATTCATTTTGCTGCAGCAATTTTAATATTTTAATATACTGCTTGAAACCCTACTGTGACTGTTATGTAAATATATGGTGTTTGCACTGAATTACCTATCTAAAATCCAAAACATTCTGAATTTGAAACACCATTGGACCCAAGGGTTTTGGAAAATAAGTTATGAACCTATATTATCATGCTCATTTTCATGCCCAGGTAAACTGGGGCACAGAGGCAGTAGTTATTTTGTAATGTCACACAGCTTGTAAGTAGTAGACTTGTGATTAATTTTCATGTAAACATTTAACATGGTTCTAAATGGTTTTCTCATCATTTCTTCCTTTTCCACTGACTCTAAAGTCTCAGACGTGGAATGTTAGATGGACACCTATAGATATGAGTGTCATTTTAAAAGGAAAGAAAAACTAGCTAAGAAATCATTTTATATTCTAGAGAAGAGATTATACTGGTCAACTGAGACGAGTCAGTTGAGACTAGACATTAATTTATTCAAATGTGTGTGTGTCATGGTTACTCCAAAGTGGTGCAAAATGCTGTGCCAGCATGTACTATCCAAAAAAAAAAAACCCAACTGTGGCTTACTGTATAATAATCAGTCTGAAATGTGGAATTACAGGGTAAGCAAATTTTTCAAAGGGCTTAAATATCTGTCTTGATTGAAATTTCACAGATGGAATTTCTAGAGTTATCCATGTAGCAGCTTGGGGTAGATGTTAGGAAATTGAGTTTCTGTCTCTGGCTTAGAAACCAAATCGTTGTGTGACCTTGAGTAAATAAGTAGTATTTTACTTCATAGATTCCCACTTCTAAATTCTAAATTATATTTAGAATTCTGTTTCTATGAAATATAAATGAAATAAATGTACATGAGTACAGTTAATTGAGCCATTTTTAGTAAGGCCTAAAAGTAGTATTTATTACTATTTCAATGTGTAATCTTGAAGCAGTTTGTCCCATTTCATAGTATCAGAAGCCAAACTTGAAATTGTCATCTACAGTGTGTCCCAAGATTGAACATTTAAGCTAGTTCTCCAACTGTTTAATAGCTTCTTAAAAAGTGGCAAAACAATAATTTTGTAATCACAACTCTAAACATAAATTCCATCCTTAGTCAAATTGTAAATATGTAAGTTGATAATTCAAACATATTTGTTTCTGTCATACTTTACATAAATTATTAATGTTTCCCAGCTTTAGGCATTATTGGGACAGTAGAATACTGCAAACTCTTAAACTATTTCAATCAAGAGCAAAGACCTATTCTCTCCTTTCCCACTAGATTAGTGGTTTCTGATTTCGAGAACAATGCATATTCCATTATTGCTAAAACTTCTTTGTATACAAAAAGGTTGTTGTCATGACTCCTGTGGATGGCTTACTTTTTAGGCCACTAATATAGAAACATTCTATTAAATCAAATAATGTGGATAAGCCTTCAGAGTTGATGATAGAGTATACACCCTGGGAAGCATATAGAAATATCCAGAATTATAAATTGTGTTAATCCATATTGCAGAATATATCTCAAAAAATAATTTTAAAGGGCTAGGCGTGGGTTGCTTTAAATTTTAGGCCTCTCTTCTCTGATTCAAAACTTAGATTTGTTTTTTTAATTAATTTGTTAATAAAGTATATCAAAATAAATTTGCTTGGAAAAGCAGTTTGGGGGTAAATGTAATAAGTGAAGTTAGCAGTAGTTTATCACTTTTTAATAAAGGAAGCAGTTATTGTGAATGTTTACAATTTAAAATGATACACTGATACTACACCAAATTATATGTAGATTAGGAAAAAAGAAATCCAAACTACTCTTCTCAAAAAGCAAGCATAAAATGCAGGTCACACAGGTATGCTAATGCTTTTTAAACAAATTCAGGTTTTAATCTACATTTAAAAGCACAAAAAGTCACCTTCAAAACCTACTGCCATGTTATTAACTCAAGCAGAATTTCTAAAAGACTTTCTCCTAAGGATGGCAAGTGGGAGTGGATGGTATTAAAGATCTACTTGATTTTTCCACTTCTGTGAAACCAGCTCCTTCTACTAGTTTCTCTATTTCTATTGTATTAATATTACATATACTATAATAATAGTATATGATAATAAAATAATTTTAGTATGCATATATATAATAATAAAAGACCAAATATAGGAGACTCTCACAAAAAAAGTTTGGGGGGATAAGAAATGGAGTTAGGTCTTCTATAACCATGAGATGGTGAACAATCTCTGTTCCATATTAGGAAAACAAGATCTCTCAGTGACGTCCATTGGATGGCTATATCTGGATTGGTGGGTTAAGTAAGCCCTAGGCTGGGTAGTGTTTGTATGGTGCCCATTTTAGGATTCCACCATCAAAGCACCTCTGCATTATATGTGATTTCCCCAGTTTGGGATTATGGCATTTGGCTGCCTCTGCTTTGTATGTAGTGTGCCCAAGAGGTCAAAGTTCATCTGTCCCTTCTTGTGGTTATCCCTCTATCCCAGAGGAGGAAGTTTGACCGTAAGGAATTCAGTCTACTCTAGCATAGAATCATCTTTGAGTGTCACTGTATATCAGAGGTTCAGCAATAAAGCTGATTCATTAAGATAACAATTCTCTGAAACCTATACAACTGTATTGTATTACCATAAACACAACTGCAATTAGAAGTTTTCCTTGATCCAAGCAACCCTTCTAGCCAGTGATGAACTAATTTTGGTGGATGGAATGCCTTCACTAATGGATTCTGTACAATCTGTAAGGTTGACATAAGGTAGGCTAAATTTCTAAGCCTAATCAGCTAACAGGTAACATGCAATAAGCCCTGGTTTCACCAACCTGATACAGGGAAGAAGGAGTTCCTCAAAATCAATCCTTAGAAAACTTGCACTGAAGACCCTTGGTATTGTATCCCACTGTCGTTTTTATATTATTTTTTATTTCTTGAACACACCTGAAAGTGACACGCATTTGTGTTGATCATTATCTATTATTGTTTTTAGCCTCTGAAATTGAGTTGTAACAAAAGTTGTCCCCACTTAGACCTCATGGCCTGTGTGGTTTTTGATCAGGTAAACTGGGCCTCTGCAGAGAAACACAGGAAAGTTTTCCCAAACCTCATATGGATCATGGTCATTGGGGACTAGAGTAATCACAGATGCCTTGCATAGTAACTAGAATTACAAGATACTGGTAGCATGGAGATATTCTGTAAAAAAAAAAAGTTCCCATATACCCAAGCCTTTCTGCACTAAATGCTATTGCAAAGGCACAGGCTAACTATAACCATGTATTTCGAATACACCAAGAACTGAATATGGTTAAACTCAACTATGCTGAGAGAAAACAATGATCTAGTGATATTTGGGTTAAATGACCTAGAATACCAGAACAATAATTACAAAAAGAGAATGATTGTTTTAAAGAAATTCATTCAGCTGTCTTATTTTGTCAGTTTCAGGCATGGGCTATATATCCACTGTCATCTCCTTGGTTCAGAGTTCTTGGGCAAAGTGACTGCTTCTTGTCTGCTTCTGGAGACTTTTTTGGCTCAGCCTCAGTTTAAGGTCTCATGTGAGTAGAAATCCACTGATTTGGTAGTTGGTAGCTTGGTTGGCAGTTTGCTTGCACTGTGAAACATGAGCCCATAATAAGAACAGAAATGGTGTTCAGTAATGTCGTAAAGCATTTTCAAGTTGATATGTGTTATGGATTGAATTGTATCCCCCAAAAAGGATATATTGGCGTCCTAACCACCAGGACCTCAGAATGTGACCTTATTTGGAGGTAAGGTCTTTACAGAGGTAATCATGTGAAAATAAGGTAATTAGGGTGAGTCCTAATACAACTGGTGTCTTTATCATAAGGGAAATTTGGAAACAAAGGCATGCACACAGGTAGGACACCACGTGAAGACTAGAGTTTGCTAATACATGCCAAGGAGCCAAAGCTAGAAGAGAGACGTGAAGCAGATCTTTCCCTAGTGCCTTCCCAGGGAGCATGGCTCTTCCAACACCTTGATTTCAGACTTCTAGCCTCCATCCCTGTGATGGACAATTCTGTTTTTCAGAAGGTTGGTCTGATTGCTGTGAGTCAACTGTAGCTGGCTTACGTTGAGCAGTTATCCATCTGAAGGTTTGAGGGGGAAGGACGTCAACTTTGTGGGGAGAGAAGCATCTCATTCAGCTGGGGTGGTAAAAGCTGCTCATTTAGCATGTAGCCCTGCAAGGGCATTGCCGTTGGCTTTTGGTCTGCCTATGTGCTTCTATTTAATAACCATTTTTTCTTTGTGAGTTTTGAATAGCTTCTAATAAATCATTGATATTGTTCCCACAGTTAGTCAAAATATCTGAAGAAGTCACAAATCCTTTAGGTTTCATGACATTTCAAAATCATGAGCAATTCTAAAAGCATAACTTTTGTCTTTTGCCACAATAAAGGCTTCAGTCAGAGCTATTAATTCTGCTACCTGGGAAGATCAAATATTATGAAATGGAGCCCCTTAATGGCTGCATTTTCAGCAGATACAACAAAAGAGGAGGGCTTTGTAATTTCTAAAATAAAATCCATCTATAAACCGTATTAAATCAAGATGAACTAAAAGGGGTTCTGTAAGATCAGTCCTGGGCATGCTTTCCTCAGTTATTGCTAGAGTCACGTTTCCCCTTCATCCTGAAAAGGAATCAAATTACAAGAGTAAGGTTTGAACTATGTTAAATAGTGATGTGTAGAAGAGATAAAAAGGGCTTCATAAATGGAAAAGTTGCTGATAGAGAAATCTTGTGTTGTCTAAAAGTAACAATGATTGTTCAGCAGGTGCAAACCACAGAGTCAGTGAGAAGCAAACAACATATTGGCAGAGGCTTCAACCAGTTTGACAGCTGCTGCCTAGTTCTGCAAGCGTAAAAAGTATGCCTCAGTTACTAAACCAAGGACTAGGTTAAGAGAGGCAAGCTACAGGCTCCAGCGAGCTAATACTCCTAATATATCATCCTGTCTCTCGTGAACCAAAGGAGAAGGGTTTGACATGGTTAGGGGTACCCAAAGTGGGGGATTGTTGAAGAGAAGCAGTGAAAGAGGAGAAAGCTGCTTTCACTTCTGCTTCGCATGGAAGCGACTCAGGAATTGTTGCTTTAATAAGTTCATGAGAGGACTGAGCTACTTTTTTTTTAATTAGGCGTTTATTGCTTGCAATAACCAGTTAATACCCCCAAAATTCTTTTCATTGTTTTTTACTTTAGAACGTTGGTCAAATGGAATCATCTCTGTTCTGGTGAATGGAAAACATCCATGGCTGACAGATTGTGACCCAAATAATTTATACAATTTCTTAACAAAATTATAGCTTTTTTTCTACATGGTTTGTAAAGCTTTTCAGCTGATATTGAAAAGAGCTATATGAAGTCTTCTTGTGAACTACTTACATTAAGAGGGCACAGTAATCTACATATTGTACAAGGATGAACTCTCAAAGAAAAATTAAATCCTTTTGTTTAGACTGACTTGTTTAGATGGAAGGAAATATGAGAATTCTGTAAATCCCTGAGGTATAACCATCTAGATATACTGTTAATTTTCCCACAAAAATAACAAATATTAACTGTCTTTCTCTGTGTCTGGTAAGGAAAGCTGCATATAAACTGACCACTGTGAAATATTTACTTTTTCAGGGATGGAGGACAGGGCATATTTGTGTTGGGAACTACCAGGAATCTAGGGATCACAATTCTATTGCTCACCTTGAGATCCTGAACAAATAGGGGTAGCCTTTTCTGATCGGCTTCTTAACTGGCTGTGTGGGAGTATTGCAAGGACTAAGATGTGGCCATCCTTATTCTAATACTCAAGAGAAATGAATTTTATTCCTGAGATTTCTTCAAGTTTGAATGGATACTGGGATGACCTCAGTGGGGGGTTATAAGGATTCATTTGAATCTTAGTAGGTCATTTTCCAATATTCTATTCACGTCAGTCGAGTCAATATTCTACTCACGTCTAATCCAAAGAGTAGAAGGAATCTAACATTGCACCGGAGAGGACGGTACATGTGAATGAACTGCTATAATTTGGGTTGTTCTGATGTGGTGCCACCTGGCAAACCTTTAATTTCATGATGGTGTTACAGAGCAAGTCTCGATTAAGCTTGCTGGAGCAGAGGCACACAATGGAAAAGTTGCAAGACTAGTAAGATCATAGATTTCAATGTCTTTTGGAGACAACCTCCCCAGTTATTTTATTAGTACTCCAAGGAACAGGTTGAGATAAGTGGTGAGATTTAAAACAGAAAATGAAGCATCCGCATTGAAAGGCCTGCGTACAAACAGATACAACGCAGACAATGCTATATCTTGAGTGTCATTGTTGGGTCCCTAATTTGACTTCACAAGCTCCTTTCTCAGTTTCAGCAGGTAGCCACTTTTCCAGTGCCTTAATCTCTTTAGAGATGTCACGTTTCCTAGAATGATTTATACCTACCATGTGACTGAACCATTTCCCTCCTAGGCATTTACCCAAGAGAAATGAAAGCATATGTCCACACAAAGACCTATACACAATGTTCATAGTAGCTTTATTTGTGGGAGCCCCAAACTAGAAACAACCCAAATGTCAATCAACAGGCAAATGGATAAACAAATGCTGATGCATCCATACCATAGAGTACTTAGCGATAAAAAGGAACTATTGATAAATGCAACACGGATGAATCTCAAATTCGTCTGACTGAAAGAAGCCAGACAGAAAAGAGTACCCAGCAGATAATTCCAATTTTATAACATTTTTGAAAATGCAAATTACCTATAGTAACAGAAAGCAGACCGGTGGCTGCTAGGGACCCATCTGGGGAGCCCCTGATAGGATTGATGACAAAGAGCCATGAAGAAACTTTTGGAGATAACGGTGATGGATTTGTGATTGTGGTGTTGGTTTCATGTGTATACATGTGCCCAAACTCACCAAATTATACATTTTAAATATGCTCAATTGATTATACCTCAATATATCTGTGAAACCCAGGGTCACTAGGCCCATGAAGTGTGCGTCTCTGATGTAAGGCTCTCAGCTCCATGGGTGACTCCATCAAGTGTTCTCAATGGCAATTATCCAAATACTTAAAGAGAGCCCAGTGTTAAACTGCCAGTAAAATGCAGATGTCCCACATTTTAGTATAAATATTTCCCTTTCAAACTCCTAGGGAGAAAATAAAGTCTGTATATTAAATTACCTTTCAAGTTAATGTCCAAAGGCAAAAAACTCAAAACCCAAAATCCAATTCTCTTGCCCTTATAAGGCAAAAGTCCAACTAAAGTCCCTTCCAGTTTCTTATTTTGTTCACTCACAGCCAGCAATGTTAATGCCTAGATGGATTCCTACAGCAGCTGCAGCCTGTGTGTTTTCCTTGGAAACGGATGTAGCTCATTCAGCTCCTCAAAAGTTAATATTAATTCAACATCAAGTCTATGGTGTGTCTCAATTTTTAAAAGGTCCAAAGAATAGCACATCCGAAGTAATTATAACACTTGCCTCACACTCACCAGATTTACACAGCAGTTATCCTGGACAAAATTATGTTCCCAGAACCCAGTAGTTGTTACTGTCAAAGATAATTCATAGTACAAACTCTATAGTAGAAACTCGTGGGTCTGTAGGAAGGAGGGTAACTGGGGATGGCTCCAGCCTCATCATAATGCCAACCAGTTTATGCCAATTGTCAGGGGTCCATGCCCTGCACGCTTCAAATAAATTGGAAGACATTTTTCAGCAAGAAGTTAGATTTATCACCATGCATTTAGCATGGCACACTGTATCTTCTCTCTGGCATTTCAAACAAACACTGATACTATCTTGCAAGGTATAGACTTGCTGTGGTGCAGTCCCAATCACAAGGTGTCATTTGTGGTCCCGATCTTTCCTATCCAGTATAATCAAAATCTCTTTATATTCAGAATTTGCTCTTTTACACTGCATTTTATGACTGGCATGATTTATTTATTTATTTTAACGTCTTTATTGGAGTATAACTAACTGTTTTACAATGGTGTGTTAGTTTCTGCTTTATAACAAAGTGAATCAGCTATACATACACATATATCCCCATATCTCCTCCCTCTTGCGTCTCCCCCCTTGTACTTTTTTTTTTTTTAAGTTTTTTTTTTAATTAATTAATTAATTAATTTATTTATGGCTGCATTGGGTCTTCGTTTCTGTGCGAGGGCTTTCTCTAGTTGCGGCAAGCGGGGGCCACTCTTCATCGCGGTGCGCGGGCCTCTCACTATCGTGGCCTCTCTTGTTGCGGAGCACAGGCTCCAGACGCGCAGGCTCAGTAGTTGTGGCTCACGGGCCTAGTTGCTCCGCGGCATGTGGGATCTTCCCAGACCAGGGCTCGAACCTGTGTGCCCTGCATTGGCAGGCAGATTCTCAACCACTGCGCCACCAGGGAAGCCCCCCCTTGTACTTTTTAAATGCAGAATGCTCAGTAGAGTGGGAGGACTTACCAAAACCTTAATGCAATATTGGGCTGCATCTGTTACCACTTACAAAGGATTGCACTTTACTATGCTGTTTTACGAGTATTATTGCAGTTCTTTTGTTTTAACGATGATAACCAAGCCTTTCTCATTTTGCAGTGATTGCAAGGAGGCAGGAGAAGCAGTATTCCAGTACTTGCCTTTGGCTCACAAACCTACCAACAGAGACAACACTGGTAAGGCCCAGTAACAATGTTCTTACATGACAGGGTCCCACAGGATCTGGAAAGCTTAATTCCTGCTGTGACACTGCTGCGTTACCATCATCATTCAAAAAATATTACACTAGCAAGCTATGTACATCCACTTAAGGAAAAGATGATAAATATCAAACTCTGCTTTATAAAGACCTCACTATAATATGGTGGGGGCTGAAGGTATAAACCTGCTTACAGGTTTCTGGAAAGACCATCCCCCTATAAAATGTACTTAATTCAAAATAAATTAAAAAGTCGAAGGGGAGTCTCTGCCTCCTTCACCATTCCATTACTATGGAATTTCAAAACCGTAATAGTTGATTGCTAAATTTAAACATTTGATTGAAATGATTTGTTGAAAGCTCTGCTCCCTTATTTTCAAAACAAACACTTTATTTCATCTGAATTTCATATGGTATAAAAGTTATTACATGCTTGAATCTGTTGCTCAAATAGCAGGTTCTTTCAGTTCCTTTTTTTTTTGGCCATACCAAGCAGCATTCAGGATCTTAGTTCCCCGGCCATGGATGGAACCTGTGGCCCCTGCAGTGGAAGCGTGGAGTCTTAACCACTGGACTGCCAGGGAAGTTCCCTCTTCCAGTTTTTAAGGCCAACCTTCCTTCAGCAGCAAATAAATAAGAAACAAATCATATATAATGCAGAGCATATATAGAAAATTTTCTTTTAGAAAAACAAACATATTTGGACATTTTATATTGAGTATAGCTTAGCAATCCAGTCTGTGTTGACAAATTTAGTTAACTGTTAGGAGGGACAGTACATATACAAGAGAACTCAATAGCCAGCAGGTATTTGAACACTTGATTAATCAGGCAACATGTCTGACCTAATTTTTTTCTTGTATTTTTTTTAGAAGATACTCCATTTGTAAATTCAAGTTTGGTTGCCCCTTTTTAGTCTTTTTGTTCAATATTTTGAACACTTCCATTTTCTTCTTTTTGTAGAGCCTTTGAGCTTCTTCTCTCTCTTGTTTTCTCCTCTCAAATTCCTGAAATTATTAACATGTATAATTTTCATTAGTAATAAACAATAGATATTGTTCAATAATTTTGTTGAAATAGCTATCACCATGCAAAAACTTCAGGTTTGTCTTATATTTTGCAAAATGTGAAGTGTTACTCGTAAGTGCAGCAGTGTACCCTCTGCCGCTATGATACATGCTATGCCATAGAATAATGTAAAGTTATTAAACAATTTAAATTATTTGTATACAAATAAAATTAAAGCACAGAAGAAAGAAGGCACATTTATTTAATGGTTTCACATTTAATTAGATCCACTGAAGAGTCAGAAGTGACGTTAGAGGTTATCTAGTCCATGTAACACAAATCATTTCCAGAATATCTGGTATTCTTTTAAATTTGCCATCTGATCCAGATTTAATTCAAGAAGCAT
The DNA here is from genome assembly GCF_028023285.1 of Balaenoptera ricei. Classification (NCBI taxonomy): domain Eukaryota; kingdom Metazoa; phylum Chordata; class Mammalia; order Artiodactyla; family Balaenopteridae; genus Balaenoptera; species Balaenoptera ricei. The sequence continues at coordinate 69,543,189 of NC_082648.1, forward strand.
TTATTGACTACAAACTATATATATGTAAAATATTGTGCTAGGTATTATGGTTTTGATTATTTAAGAATTATCATGCTCATTTGATTTGCAAAGATAAAGACTCAAATTCATTGGAGTTTAAAGAAAAATAATTTGAAGTTATATAGACCTGAAAATCACTACTTGAAATATAATATTCTTAAATATAAATTAAAAATTCTAAAATAATGCAATATGTGAACTGTTTTTCAGTTTCCCCTGTAACGCATATAGGCCCCAAATGACACAGCCTTACATTTGTATGGTGACATAATTAACAAAGTGCTTTCATATATGTCACAGCATATTCCATTCTTTTAAAACTTTCTATGCTAGGATTTATCTTCACCTTATGGATAAGGGGCTGATGCTCAATTTTCACAATTACAAAGATGTAACATTTATATATACATAAAGGAAGTTTTTTTTGAACTAGTAAAATGTTTTACAGTATAATGGTCCATATTTCATCTGGTATACTGTTTCCAAAGGTGGCAGGTATCAGAAGGTTGGTTAAAAATATGCATAATCTTAACAAACTATGAAACAAAGGTCCAGTTTTTCCATGGAGAAATGTTTCTGCTTTACCGTAGTCTGCCATCGGTTTAAGAATAATCATAAGAATTTTAGATGTTAAACTTCCAGATTTCTTAATTACACAATTTGTAAAGCTAAGACATAAAAGAAATTATATGTCAGCGCCATCTTTGGGGTATTTTTGATTGATGTGCTCTCCTTTTTAAAGTGATAGATTAATATAGCTTCAATATAATAAACAAGAATTATCCATAAATAAAATAATTTTGTTGAAGCTGTGGATACTTTTGTTCTGCTCATTTGAAAAAGGCTGTTATAATTTTGGGTTTCTGAATGATAACGAAGTGTGGTAACTTTTTGCTAAGTTAATCTAGTAACGTTTTTAATAAGCAAGACCAACTCTTTAATGTAAATTTATGAAAATCATCTACTTTTTTTAAAATTAGTAGTTCTCAAATTTTATTATGCATAATCTCTTGAGGCACTTGTTAAAAAAAAATGCAACTATCTGGACCTTACTCTTGAGAAACACTGTCCCAGATGCTCATATTATTAACCTATAAGCAGTACCTTTAAAATCCTATTCTTGACTACTACTATCACCTCTCAAGGGTAATATAAACAGTCAAGGAATCTGAATGTTGAAATTCTCTGGCTCTTCTCAGATTATACATTTACTCAGCAAATATTTACAGAGGGCATACTATGTGCCCCATATTAAGAAGAAAAGCTTACATATACACTTAGGATGAAGAAACATGAATCTAAATATTTTAAAAGTAAATCTTACTTGTCTCTTAGCAGCACGCTTAGCTTGTATCTGCTCATACTCTTCCTGTGCTTTTTGATTTGATGTTTTCTTTTTATTTTTCTTTGGAATAGTAATGGAACTTTGCAAGATAAATGAAAACAAATCACAAGTATTAAAAATAATATAACCAAAATTATGACACAATTATGTCAAATAGCACTTGTATAGTCAAATCTCACTAATGCAACTTAAGGGGTGGGGGTGAAGAGAACTTGAAAGAAAGAGGACATTAATTTTATTAGTAAAATGTCCAAATAACATATTAGAAATTTTGTCACAGTTTTCAAGATATAGAAAATAGTAAATGGAAAGTCTTCGAGAAATATTTCAACCAGGGAAAATACAGAAAGCTCTGAAAGATCTGAAAATGTTTAAAAACAGGAAACCACATATGAATGGTAGAAATGACAGACTGAAAAAGGCATTAATTTGAAGGACGTTATGAAGGACCTTGTGGGTGTACATGAACTTTAATCCCAAAGTTCTTTGACCAACTTGTCTCTATTCCATTTTATTTGTTTTTTTAATTGCAACCAAGTCTATGTCCTCTGGGGAAAAAAAAAAATCCAGGTTAATAATAACAGTAGTAGTAGCAGTTAACACTCATGTAGCACTTCCCATGTATCACATGCCTTTTTAAACACCTATATTAATGAACTCATTTAATCTTCACAACATCTGAGATAGGTCTAAGATACCATAGTCTGTAAATAATCCATTCTGGGGTTGTACAACATAGCAGCTATAAATTACATACTTACTATTATTATTTGCATTTTAGAGAAGAGGACATTGGGCACCAACATATTAAAGCCAGCTCCAAAGTCCACGATGTTAAGCACTACACTATAATACCTCTCAAAAATTAGATTTTTTTAAAAAACATACATTAATAACAGGAGTTAACCATGGTCCAAGTAAGTTAAATGTACTTGAGAGGCTGAAATCTAAAACCCAGGTCTCTTAATTCCCATTCCATTACTTCTTCTATTAAGGCTACCTGACTTAATTTATAGTCATTTAAGCTAACATGAAAGCCTCCATGAAAATATTTTCACATAATTACCTGTGACTTCTAATATGCCTTAAGAAAAATCCCAATTACTACAGAAATTGTTCTGTAATCTCTTTCCTAAAACGCGACTTACATCTACAATGAAGAATTTCAAAAGATGGTAATACATACTTTATTCTTATGCTACATTGTTCTTCTGCATGAGGCTGCTCAATGCTACAATGTTCTTCAGACAAAGCCTGGTCAATGCTACACCGCTCTTCTGGCAAAGGCTGATCAACTTGTTCTTCTGACAGAGGCTGGTCAACTTGTTCTAACAAAGACTGGTCAGCTTTTCTAAGCTGCTTCCTGAGTCTTTCCTCTTCAGCTAAATAGAGATGTTTCAGATGATCAGGGTACCGATCTGTGAACTGGGATTCCCGTGAGGTTTGAGCCTTCTTTTCCCTCCATATCAACTTCTTGTAATTTTGCTGAATTTTTAGTTTTCTTCGAAATGCAAAGCCTTGTCCTGAAGAATATGTCAGTCATGAATTACTTTCTGAGAAAATAATTTGCATGAAAAATGTAGTTGCTAAATTAAAATTAAAACCTTTTTACATCATCACGTTTAGATGCTAGAATTACATTATGTTTTGCTTTAAAACGTTATTTCAAGAAAACAAGTTTAAGCTAATGGAATAAACAGTATACTGGTCCTTCGCAAAAAGACCAGGCTAACAGTAATTGTGCAGAACTAAAGAATCTCAAAGAAGGAAAAAAGACTAGAGTGTTGCACAACTCCAACTTATTGTATTCACAAATCAAACAGATTTCTTAATTCATCTAAAACACTTAACCTAGGTCTTCACTAAATACCTGCGGGAAAAAACCCTCAAATCTATTACCTTACATTAGAGAAAATACTCTACGACTGATTTTCTAAAGTAATTCAACGCAAACGAGGAAAGACGGTGTACGACTTTCTCAACAGCAATTATCAGAAAACTACTTATTTAAGATTTATACATTCCAAATGGGTTTTAAAAGTACTTACAAACAGCAAGACAAAATGAAAAACACAAACTAAAACGAAGCAAATAAACACAGTAAGAGAAGACTGGAGGGCTCTGGGGTATTTGTCATCAGCAAGAGGGTGGGGCAGTACATTTCCGGCCCCGCCTTCTATCCTTTATCGTAATACATGCACAAATGGACTCATAGATTCTCTCTGCTTACGGTTTCACGGGGAAAATGTAGAGAAAAAGAGTTCTCATTAAAAAATGGGATTAAGTCGAGGAAAATGTTGAAAGATTTAGAGCAACACTGCCTCGCCTTCCCATCCAGAACTCTGAGAAGCCCACGGCTTCAGCAGATTTAAGAATAGATTTCTCTGCCCCAAGTACGGCTCGGTCTGGTTCCTAAATCCTTCCCAGCCTGGGCGGATCGCGTATCCTAACCTTTCGCAGGCCCGAGGACTTGTAAAAGGCTGCCTTCTTACATACATACCCTCGCGAACGCTCCCCGCGAAGGCTTGCGGATGATTAGGTCGCCACGTCCTCCGTTTCATATTCTTATTTCTGAATCCGACCAGTGAAACTCCTTCGCCACGCGTCCCAAAGCTCCCTCTCTGCCCCCTTGCTGCATGCCTTACCGGCGCCATGGCACACCAACCGCGGCGCCAGAAAAACACAACTGGCGCGGTAAAAAAATACGTCATCAGGCAGAAGCAATCAGCCGCCCACCCACAGTCCAGATCGGAATTCTACTTATCCGGCCTACACTTTCCACTGAGCCCTTGCCTTGCGGCCACGTTTGCGCCACCTACAGCCCGGGAGGGTGGGCGTCATGGCGGCTTCTGGGCCGCTCCCGGTGACCCAGGACCTGTCCACGTTGCGTGCCAAGTTGCAGGGGCTGCTGCGGTTCCTGACGGAAGCCCTATCCATTTCCAGTGCACATACGGTGGACTTCTACACGGAGTCCGTGTGGGAGCAAGTGGTCGACTTGCCCCCGGAGACGGTGCTGGCGGCGCTGAGATCGGCGGCGGAGACGGAGGCGGAGGCCCAGCCCGCGGAGGCGCGCCTCCAGGTGGAAGCCGAGAGCGGATCAGGTGAATGGCTGGTGGGCGGGGCGTTCAGGAAGGCGGAGAGACGTCCCGCCCAGTGAAGGGTGGTGCCCCGTAGCGGAAGTCGAGCGGAAACAGGTACGCGGCGGGGCTGGCACTGGCGGGGCCAGGATGTGCTGCCTGGTGGGGAGCGGAGCCCCTTCTCCGCTTCCTGGCGGCGTGCGGCGGGACGCTCCTCCCGAATCCCCTGTCTTCCATGGGTGCTTGTGTATTTCCACAGTTTAAGGAGAGCAAGAAACATTGCGAGGACCTTTCTTCATTTAGTGATTCAACAGTCATTTTCTTAACTGGAGGGGAACAGTGCTTATAGATTGCACGTGGAGCACAGCAGAAGCTAAAACAACACCTAACAATCAAGATCATTTAAAATGGTGATTATGGCCAAGAAGAAAATAAAACCAGTCAACTGTGATAGCGACTGTGTGAGGAGGCTGCTTTCACCTTGTTGGTCATGAGCATGAGAAGGCGCCGGCCTGCAGTGAGCCGCAGGAAGGGATTTCAAGGCCACGGAATCGCGGAGGCCCTGGGCAGGAAAGAGCGGGGCGGGCTGAGGTTCAGATGCCTGAGTGGCTAAAGCCAGGTGCCGGGCAGTGGCAGGTGCGGCCAGGGAAGTAGGCAAAGCCGGATCGTGCGGGGCCCTCTGGGCCTCGGAAGGATACTGGGTTTGAAGTAGGATGAGAAAGCTTTGGACCATTTAGTCAATATAGTGCTTTAATATACTTTACATTTGAAAAGATAACTGTGATAGTTATTTGAAGAACAGACTAGTAGGGCAAATCTGAGAGGCCAGTTAGAAGGCCATTTCAGTAATACAAGGAAGAGATGAGACGATTGTGGGCTGGGATGGTAGTAGTGAAGACCGGGAATATTTGCTATCTCTTTTGAAAACTGTTTATAAAATATCTACTACTGAAACTTAGATTCTACTAAGGCAAGTACATTTTGGAAGTAGTATGATGAGAAGACACCAGCAGGATCCTGGGATTTCTTCTACTTTGTTTCCAGGCGGTCCCAACCTTGCCCTTGCTAGTGAACTTTATTCACTTGAGCATTCTCTGAAGGCAAAGCACCACTAGCGGGCCTTCCTATGATAAATTTTGGTAAATAATGGTTTCTTTAAAGTCACTGTTTATTGTTGGAAAGTTAGGCACTTCTTTTTTTTGGTCGTTAACACAGTTTATTATTGGCACACTTAACAGTAAAGCATACATAAAATACAGCTGTTTTATAATACACGGAGCCACTGTCTTACACGTATAGAGAAACGCATTAATATGCAAATGGAAAATTAGTTTTTTTATAAAGTTTCACATAAATACACTGGAATTGCTCCCAAAGAAAAGTCCCCATAAAAGAACCAGGTTAGGGCTTTACAAAATATTATACAGGAAATATACCATGAAAAGAAACAACAGTCAACTCAGATACAACAAAAAAAAAAACACAAAAGAGTTTCAGATTTATTAAACTGCCCACAAAATTAATGGATTACATGGCTTGAAAATATTTGGATCAACAGAAATTTTACAAACGCCTACATTCTCAAGGAGCCAAGTGCCTTTCTTTACATAAAAATCAGCCTTGGTGTCTTTGATGACAAAAAGACATTTCTTGTTTCAGCACTCAGGCTCGATTGAACCAACTCAGGATCAAGGACCAATTGACATTAGCTCGGCCATAAATTACCCTGCTGGGCCCTCTTAGCTGTTACCCAATGAAAGAAAAGGTGAAGGGGGAAAAAAAAGGTACATTTAAATTACTTTCCAAAAGTGGATTTTTTTCCTTTTCTTTTTTTACTGAAACAAGTAACTCTCAGATGCAAGTCAAAAAGCAGAAAATATTTTACAATATTAAAAAGTCTGTCTGTAGTTGGGTTCAGCATAGAATGAGCACTGAGAGTTTATTGACAATATGGCGTTTGTTGGATGGTTGGGTGGGGCGGGGGAAATGAAATTAACAAATGTGGTTAAAACCGAGCCAGGAGAAGCCTAGCTTTTGCTCTTATTTTAATTACGATCACTGCCAGTATCTGTGTTACCTGTGAAGGCCTCCAGGGAGGGGTCATGGAAGTTTATTTGGACCGATCCTCTCAATTAAAAAAAAGAAAGAAACTCAGATCCCTGCGGTTTAGAAATAGGTATTTGCATGGAAAAGTTTTAATGTCTCTTCCTTTCTCTGCTGTGAGTAAGGATCTGAAATAGTGATTGTAACTTACAGGGGCTATGGACAGTGGATTCTGGAGCTGGTCAGTCTTACTGGGAAGCTTGGGGTGGGGGGTTTTCTGATTTGGGCTATGGACAGTGGATTCTGGAGCTGGTCAGTCTTACTGGGAAGCTTGGGGTGGGGGGTTTTCTGATTTGGTCTCTTGAGTGGTGGGAGGTTCACTGTTCCATGGGCTGCAGTTCCCCAGGGCGGGTGAACTGGTGAAGTCTTCCTCGTCGTCCATGCCGTGGGCTGCATCATACTGCGTGTTTTCTAATCTAGTGATTAGCCTTTCGTCCTCGTCCCCAAACTCACCTCCCATCAGAGCTGGCTCTCCTACCACCATCACATCCTCTGAGGAGGACTGAAGTGACTCCTTCAGGGCCCCTCAAGGCTTCTCCTTAAATTGGCCAGAAGGGGTCACTGCTGTTGAATGGCACAGGTCTCCACCCCTCCCAGGGTTGAGGCTGCAGTTCAGGATCGCTCCTAGCCCAGGTACCTGACTGGACAGACTCAGGTTGGCAGCTGGCGTCTTCTTCTTGCCGCCCGTGCTGTTGGCAGTGTTCCCAGTGCCGCTGCTGGAGGTGCTGCTGGTGGAATTTTTTCTTTTTGTCTGTTTCGTTGTCGGTTGCCTTGTGGGTTCCGGTGGCGCCACCATCCGCTGCCACTTCTGAAACAAGCAGGTCTTCAGGCAGTCTGGTGGACTGAGGTTGTAAGTTTTATGTCTGGACATCAGTTCCTGCATTGGCTCCAGTATTACACACAACCTGAGGTAGTTGACGGTGAAATCTGTTAGCCCCACCCTGGTGATGTTTTTGGACAGCTGATCCAGGACCTGAGGACCTTGTGCATGCATGGCAAGAATGCTTCTTGGGACTAACTCTCAGTATTGTCTAATGGTAAAGTGCCACGTTTTTATTCTCATGAGATCATCAAAGGTGAACTCCAAGATCAGTCTGCCTTCCGTACACACCTTGGTAAACATGGGCTTCCCGTGCTGGGTGACCATCGCACGCTGGCCGCAGTCCACCATGTTGGATGAGCTGTGGTAGGATTCTTTCGAGTGTTTGAGAACGTAATACAGGTCAGTATTACAGACACAGTGCTAAAGTAACGGGGGATGAGGGTCCCGCCGGTAGCTGCTAGTGTTGGAGGGTCTCCTGCAGAGGCGGGGGGTGGCTGTGGCTCACCGTGGGGACGGGGACACTGGCAGCAGAAGTTCTGGGAAGTACTCCTGGGCGTGAGCCCTCCCAGAGTCGGCCATTAGCCCCACCAAAGAGCCGGGTAGGCTCCAGTGCTGGGTCACCACTCTCATAATACCTAATACCTATGATAATGTGGCAACTTAAACTCCAAAAGAGTTTAAGATCATGTCTGTCCTGCTGTATTCCAGCACCTAGTAGAATATCTAGCATGCATAATTAAATACTCAATGACTATTTGTTGAATGAGTTAATGAATGACTAATTCTGGCTTCCTAAAGAGTAAAAGAAACTAATTAAATATGAAGCCCAAGACTTTCATATGGGTTTAGCCTAGGCTTCATACAATGGAAGAATTAGATTGTTTACATATCCTAATAATAACAATAATAGGATTAATTGATATTTACTATTTTCCCTGCAGTGTATTGTTTGTTTGCATATTTTCTCTTTTAATATTTACATTAGTCTGGCAAGATGGGTTCTGTTTTCCCCATTTGTGAAATTGCCAGTTGAGGAGGTAATTTACTAGGGGCACAGCTTGTAATGGAGATGCAAGCCTGGGTCATCTGACTCCACGGAGTCTGAGGTCTTTACCACTGTGATAAAGGTTTTTCTGGATTATTTAAGATTGAATTACAAAGGGCATTTATTATCAAAACTGATATTTTTATGACCTGGATACATTTCTTATTTTTTGTTTTGTTTTTATTGTTTCCCCTTCAAGAATGTAAGAATTGTTTTGTTCACTGTTGTATCTTTAGTGCCTAGAATGGTGCCTGGTCAGAGTAGGTGGTTGATAAATATTTGACGAATAAATAAATGAATGATGCCACTTATTTGTTCTCTCAGCTAGGAATAAAATACATCTTTTGGGAAACACAACCAATTTTGTGTCAATTCAACAATAATGGAATCTAGACTAGATTATTCACCTTTGAAATGTCTCTGACCCTGACAAATTTTATATACAAGATATTCAATTGTACAAATGGTCTGCCACCTCCAGTATTACAAATAATGAATTTTTTATAATGTATGCTTGTAAGGAATATTAATTTTTGTTTATGTAAAGATTATGTAAATATGGACATTTTCTCCATTACTATATGAAGTCTATTGTTTGTGTCAGAGAAGAGTATTTTTTGCTCTTTGACCAGATTTGTATCTTATTAAAGAATTGTTAGTTTCTCTATAAGTATAATTTAGCACTTAATGTTTATACTGTTTAGTCAGACAGGGTACAGATTCCAATTCTTCCAGCTCTGTGACCTTGGGGAAGTTTGTTCATTCATTCATTCATTCAGGGAACATTTACTTAGTGTCTGCTGTGTGCCAGTACTTTTTTAGGAGCTAGGGAAATAGTAGTAAATAAAGCAAATAAAAATCCGCATCTTCATCTTGCTTGCATTCTAGAGGGAATAGAAATAATTTTTTTAAAGTGCCACAGAGAAGAATCAAGTAGCAAAGAGAGGAGTAAATAAGGGGATGGGCAGGAGGAAGATATGTTTGCAATTGTAAATAGGTTGTCCTAGCAAAACTTCATGGAAATAACTCTGGACAAAAAGTCTAAATAAGGAGAAAATTGAGTCATGAAGCTATCTGGAGGCAGAGCATTCCAGATAGTGAGAACAGGGAGTGCAGAGGCCCTGATGTGGGGGCAGGCGTGGTGTGTTCAAGGAGCAGCAAGGAGACCTAAATGGATTTCCATTAGGGTCTCACAAGAAGTATGGTTTTCTGCCAGCTTGATATGAGGAGTTACAAATAAACACAGTTCCCAGAGCTGCACTGAGTTAATGCACAGTGTGTGAAAGTACAGTAGCATATGTTTGGCATAATCATTTGGTATTTTATGAGACCAAGTTGTTTCTGAAAATCCTCAGTGTAACCATTTCAGTAGATTTCTCTTGCCAGGTCATATTCTGGCCTGGTCAGCGTCCTGAAAGTTTCTTTTCCTCTGTTCATCTAAAAAGAACTAGAGAGAAAACAATCTTAATTCTCCACAATTAAAAAGGAAAGATGGTGAAAATAACTGTATTTTAAGGGCATAAATTATGGGTGTTGTGGTTTGAATTGTGTCCCCCCCCAAATTCATAATTCGAAGCCATAACCCCCAATGTGACTATATTTGGAGATAGTCTTTAAAGAGGTAATTAAGGTTAAAAGAAGTCAAAAGGGTGGTGCCCTAATCCAATAAGAAGAGGAAGAAACGCCAGAAGGGTGCACACAGAGGAAAACTATGTGAGGACCCAGTGAGAAGGCAGTTGTCTGCAAGCCAAGGAGAGGGGCTTCACCGGGAACCAGCTAGCTCTGCCAGCACTTTGATTTTGCACTTCCAGTTTCCAGACTGTGACAGATTTCTGTTGTATAAGCCACCCAGTCGGTGGCATTTTGTATGGCATCTTGAGCAGACTAATGCAGTGGGCTTTGCAGACTGCCTGGTTCAAGTCCTGGCCTCACCGCTTACTCGTTTGGTTAGCTTGGGCTACAACTCTTTGTGCCTCAGTTCCTCATCCATAAAATGGGGATAATTATAGTACCTACTTGACGGGGCAGTCTGAAAGTTATGTGAGTAAATACATGGTAAGGGTTAAGCGGAATGCCTAACAAAGAGCGGCACTTAACCCATGCGTTCACTTGACTAATGTTTACTGAGTGCCTTCTACCTACCAGGCCCTGTTCTGGACCCTACTGTTATGATACTGAACACAATAAAATCACTGTGTATGTGGAGCCTATGTTTTAGTGAAGGTTGATACCCAGAAAACTGTATACACGCGCGTGCACACACACACACTCGTTTTCCAGGAAGGGAAAGTGAAAAATGGTCTATCTGAGGGAAGAGTGTGTCAGGCCAGGTGAATAGCAGGCACCAAGTGGGAACACGCTGGGTGTGCTGGGAGCGCAGCAGAGCCATCCAGGTGAGATTGATCAGAGATGAGGTTTGAGTGGCGGCCTGAGGCAACGTCATGTGGGACTTGCAGACCATACTGAGGGCTTGGCTTTTACTCCGAGTGGAATGGAATGCTCTTCAAGGACTTCATGAGGGGGTATGCTGTGTGATTTATGTCTCAGAGGGATGACTCTGGCTTCTCTGTGGAGAAGGTGAGGGAGGAGGAGGTGAGGGTGGAAGCAGGAGGACAGGATAAGGCTATTAAAATAGTCCAGGGTGGGCTTCAGGTAATGGCTGCTTGAAGAGGTCGGGCAGTTCCTCCAGCAGGAAGCAATGACAAACACTGACCGGATTATTAAAAACTATTGGAAGGTTCTGGAAGGTAACCAAAGTGGGACAGAAATACGAGCAGAGTTTGCTGTTGGAAAACTGCTACTGATTGGGAAGAACTGTGAATTCATGACTTTCTTGCTGGGGGTGCTCCAAATCCCCCTAGATCTGGCAGTGGAAAAGGACATTCTTCCCAGCTCAAGATGGCCACGACAGAGTTCAGAGATGAGAGCAGATGGAAATTTAAGGAGCACATTCTGGAAGGAGGGCCACAGAAGGGCTGAGATCTAAGATGTGCATATAAACTCTGGCTAAAACCCTGGATGAAGTATAGACACACCCACCCCCACCCCCAAACACACACACACGTGTGCACATGTGGGCACGGGAGACTAAGAGAATCCAGCAAAAACACTGACGAAACTAGCGGGATGGTGAACCCTTGAAAGGCAGAGCTCCTGGCAAGATGTGCAGACTTGCTGCACCTTTGACAGAGTATATTCCCCAAGCTGTGTACACAGCTTGGGTGGCAAAAATCGAAAGCCTGATTGAATTTCTGTATCAATGGGCAGAATTCAGGGCTGGCAGAGCAACTGGAAATTTAGGCTGGGGAGCGTTGGAAACAAATGTAACCGCAGAGAGGATGAGCCCCCCAATCTGACTATCAAATCCACCCAAATCTTTATCTGCCTGCTGAACTACACAGGCTCAGGGATACCCTCAGGGGGCAGGCTAATAAATCAGCAACTGAGCAGAGACACCAGCTGCTGCACGCTGAGGGGGAGATAGATTTCAGTCTGAGTCCAAGCAAGTTCACTTCTTAGTAGAATAACAACAACAAAATCCTTAGGAAAACAAAATAGATCCACTACAATAAATTATCCACAATTCTGCTTTTCAACCAAAAACTACTAGATGTGCAAAGAAACAGGAAAGTATGACTCATACTCAGGAAACTGATTCCAAGTGAGCCCTGATGCTGGATTTAAGTAGCTGTGTCCAGAGAATTAAAAGAAAGTGTGACCCAAGGGGGGAGAAAATGAGTTAATAGGAGCTGATCCTGATTGGGCTCAGATGTTGGATTTAAGTGGCTATCATAAATATGTTCAAAGAAATAGAAGAAAACAGCCTAAGAATTAAAGGGAAACACAGTATTAATATTAATTATACGACCTCCCTTATAATTGTTTTCATTGGAAGAGTACACACTCATTGACAATTATATTAATGTTACACGTGACCTGTTGCTGATAACACGCTCTCACACAGTTTCTGTGGGGTAGGAATTCAGCAACAGATGAACGGATGGACCTGGCTTAGGGTCTCACGGTTTCACAGTCCACTTGCTGGTGGGGCTGCAGTTGCTGAAGTTGGTTGAGGTTGGGGAACTCGCCTCCACAATGTCTCACTCACATAGGGGGGTAGTTGGTGCTGCCTCTTGGCACAGGGCCTCAGTTTCTAACCATGTGAGCCTCTCTGTGGGGCTCCTTTCATGGAAGCCGTTGTGTTTGCACGATGTTCTTGTTTTTGTCTGTGCTCAGTCATGGTTGTGGACTTGGCACGGTCACAGACTTGGTCTGATATTGGTGTACTACTGTAAACGCTTTCATATTTAATAGGGAAGAGTGTGGTCCGTGTGCCAGCGCCAGTTCCACCCCAGCTATAAGCTGCTATCTCTCTGTCACAGCTGATTGTTATTTTTTTCCTTTTTCACAAGTGTATTACCTATCTTACAAAGTTGTAGTAAAGCTGAAAAATGATGTAATATGGCTCCTAACATAGAACTGGGAATACAGCATGGATTCAATAAGTTGTGGCTAATAAATGATGAGGGTTGTGGTAATGATGATGTTGGTGGTGATGGTGTAATTAGGTCTTTCTTTCCTTGGAAAAAATAAATTTTCAAGAACATCTGGAAATGTATGTGCTCCTATAACACCCCATATACTCTCCCATATCAACACCTGTCATCCTGGTGTCATTGTCCGCTGGCTTGTCCCTATCTGCAACTAGATTATAAACTCTCTAAAAGCAAAAGTACAGTGTTTGCCTTTTTCAGTTTTGTGTTCTTAGCACATTGAACAGTTTCTGGCATATAGATGAGTAAATTATTCTTGAAGAATGAAGTGAAGCATAGATCTATAAAGAATGTTATTGAAGGTACCCGTGCAAATATGGTACTGAACTAGATAGCTGTGGTGTGATTTCTGTCCATATTATGTTTGTCGTCATTGTTTTTGTATGACTCGATCCAGCTCATAGGTTTTTTAACTTAATTTGCTATTCTTTTCCTGTGTGAAAATGCAGTACTTCATTCAGTACATTGAAAATTACAGAAAGATACCATGGGAATCTGGGGATAAAATCAAGGCAGGCATCATTTCAGGCTAAAATTTCTGAAAGTTTATCACATATATGGGTGAGATTAACCATCTGCAGAAAAAAGCCAGTAGTGATAGTTTCTAAATACTTTATTGATAAAACAATCTCCTATATCTCATCTCAGGGATTAAGATTTTGTTTTCCCCACTTCAAGGGAACTAGGCTGTGTCCTTAGGAAGTAATGACTACATTTATAAATCTGTAACATTCTCAAGTGAATTATCTTTTGGTCTTCAGGAGTTAATTGGTCTTCATAAGTATAGAAAAATCTTCCAAAAGGCAAAACGGAAGAGATTCTGAGTTAGGATAGCCAAAATATTTTATGAAACCAAAATAGATCATGACTACACAGGACACTCAAACAGCTACCCAGCTTGATTAAAATTTTCTTTAAGAATATCTGGCTTTATTTGTTCTAGTTGTAATTCTAAAATTAGGAGACAGTGTCTCATCAAATGAATGATATGGGTTATCTCCATGTAAAGTAATAAGTTTATAAAGTCAGTTTCTTATAACTTTGCTTAGAATCAGTTGTGGAAAACCTATTCAGCTCTCAGGAAATCCAGGTTTCTGTGCCTGCAAAGCCATCCTCTGTGACTTTGCCAAAGCCCAGGGCTGCTCTAAGACTCTGCCAGAGCCTCCAGGGCCTCTCTTGACTCTCTTCTTTCAGCTTCTTGAGGCCATATGCTACTTCTCCTGTTTCTTGTTATCGTCACTTACATGATCCTTACCAGGATTGGGTGCTGAATAAATGTTTAGAATTGGTTCCTTTTGGTGAGCATCTGCATAATTAATTTACTATCATTTTAATTGAACAGCACAGGAAGTTTTTGCCTATGATAGATTATTTTGTTGCGGTTTCGCTTAAAGTATTTTTATTGCATCTCAATAAATTAAATTGCTTCTTGGCCATTCTAAGTATTTTTTTCTTGCTGGTGGTGATGGTGGTGATTATGGTGCATTGAAATTGTGCTCACATTTAATTTGAAACACGTGAAGCCAGAAAGCATGTTGGAAATAGAAAGTGAGAACAACAGAGAAATAATTAGCGTCATCTGTTTTACTCTGTTGTATTTAACTTTTATCCTTTCACTTTCCATATGTATTTTCCTGAACTCTATTTTCCCTTTTTATATTTTTCTGGGTCTTTTTAGCAGCCTTCAAGTGTGGAAATAATTTCACACAACAAAAAGATAGTGGCAACTGTCAGCCCAGTTCCTGGGTTGCTGCTGTAATTATGGGTAAGGGTGACAAAAATGCAAACAAATCTTTGGGAACTCAGGATAATTTGTCATCATATTTTATTTATTTGATATATAGAAAGTGCTTTCCAATTGTTCCTTTTAGATGGGGCCATTTAGAACTTGAATTTATATTCTAGTTTTTAATGGTTACCCCCCCCCCAACTTCTGATTTCCCCCATATCATTCAATTATTAAGAAGTTTAGTAAAACAAAGTTCATGAAAATTCCTCTTATCTATGGCATTTTTTTCCCCTCATTCTACTTAAATTATGCTTATACTTAGCCAATCAGAATAAATGTGAGTGTCTTCTATTTGTTTAGATATTCATTTTATGTTGCTTGGTACTTTAAATTATTTATTTATTTTTGTTAGATGGGCATTATCTAAAAAACTCAGACTAGTAAGTTAGACCATCAACAATAAGAGAGGATCTGTTCAGTACTAAAAATACTGGAGAGAAAAGTGTTATCTTTTCAAAGTTAGATTAATTTTAAAACTATGAAATTTATATTAAGAATTAATAGCTATCTACCAATGAATAAAAGAATAATTTTATGTTGTTTTAAATATTTAAAATGATCTCTAGAAGCCAGAGGAAAAATACTTAGTTGAATTGTCTGTTATAATATTAACAATGGGTAAAGTAAAAGGTGAGGAAGAGTAAAAGATAGTGATTCTTAATCTCTTAGGTCACAAATCCCATTAAAAGGCTAATTCAAATGAACACTATCGTACCTCTTCCTTAAAAAGAGACATATATGCTCACACATAGATGTAAAACTTTACGGATAGCTTTCCGTGATTCATAAGCTTCTTTAGCTCTTAGACCTCAGGATAAGAACCGCTGGTTGAAAGCATTATTAGTATTACAGAGCTCTTTGACTTCATCTTGCTTTAGACCAGCACTTGTACTCATTCTTCTTTTTTTCCTTGTCGCTTTTTGTTCCTTATTATGATATATACTTTCAACATTTCTTTAATCTTTATGAAGTTCTGAAACTTCCCTTGTGAGGGGAACTGCATTTCCAATATAGCCGCAGAGTATTAGACTGGTATCTTTAGGCAATACCAATAACAATTACTGAAAATGAATTCTTCCCTCTTTCTTGATCATTAAAATCAGAATGGCGATTGTAAAGTTTAGGCGGGCATTTTATTTGTTTTTTCTCTATTGCAGTCACCTTAAATAATGGTCCCTAAAGAATAAAATTGATCTGGTTTTTATGAATTTTACACATCATTTACAAAAATTAAACAAGTAAAGAGCAAGATCGGAGCAGGATCTGCTGGAGGTCCGGTAGGAACTAGAGAAAGTGTATATTTAATGCAGATTCCTCTTGCAAGTTCCTTTTACTTGGCAGATGATTATAACTGAATTCAGTTGAGTAGAATAGACACACATCTATTTTGTGTTAATGTTGAAATGTAAGTAGTGGAGTTTAGAATAAGAATAGCAGATGAAATTAAACTCAAGTTAATGAAATGTACAATGGAAAAAAGTACAATTTTAAGAGACAAGTGTGACTTAATTTTACTCTCTCAAAATCCCTTATTAGTAATTTAATTTTACTTACAATTACCGTTTACCTGGGACAAAAAGTCCTTTATTTTTCCTGCCTCAATAATAAACAAGCTGTGAAGTCTTTTTTTTTATTCTTGAAAGCCTGGAAGTCTAGGCCTAAGTCAATGTGTGTATAGAAAGGAAATACTGGTCTTCTCAGTTAAGAGATCAATGGCAGTGTTAGTTACTAAGATACTGCCATCCTTGAGGCACTGTGGGGCAGTGGAGCCTACCGTGGTGTTCAGAAAATAGCAGCTGAAAATAGGAAGTGAGATCTCTGTGGTAGGGACAAGAGAAGAACAAAGAGATTGATTTCATAGCACTTACTGCACTGAAATAGGTTCGTTTTTAAAGTATTCTTTACAATTATAAAGCAGTTTTTCAAGTTTTAGAATCTAAAATTTATTTTGTGTTTTGCTCACAAAATCATATTTGGTTTATTAAATTGAATTTATTTTTCAGAAAATATTTACAAATATTTATTTAATTTATTCTTCAGTGCTTCTAATTTTAAATGGAGTTTGAAGTTGTGGAATTTCTAGTAATCTATCTCTTGGTTTTGGTTATTTTCTGAAAATAGAGACTTCTAATATAGGAAATTAAAACACAATAGTAAAGCAGACTTGAAACTATATTAGGTCTTTAAGGCATGGTCAGGATTATAATCTATTTACTGAATTTCACTTCAAATTTAGTAAGAAATATCATTGGTAATAAAATTCTCCCTTGAGCTTTCAAGCTGATTCTAGGACTTGGTGCCCACTGCTAACCACTGGGCTCCCAAACACTGAGAAATTCTTGCTTTCAACCTACTTACACTGTAGAACCCAGTGCTGGCTGTTGGACTTGCACGTTGTGTCTCAAGTTGCAGCTTACCTGTCCCTAGTCATGCTTTCATTCTAACAATGGAGGGCTTGCATCCAACTTCCAGAGCCCAAACTTCCTTTCTCCCAGCAGGCCCCGTGTTTAGAAACTGAGTGTTTGTATTGATCATTGTTTCAAGTTCTTCTCTAGTAGCCTATATGGTATTCTGGGCCTAAATATTTGAGTATTTTCTGCCCCACATTCTTCCAACAAAGTCCCAAGTGCTGTGTTAGGACACTCAGTTACCTAATTCGGACTTTGTGCTTTGGGAGTTGCCTACTATATTCTAGACATTGTTTTAGGATGGGGTGTGTGTGTGTGTGTGTGTGTGTGTGTAATTAAATACTTACATGTATATATGTATATGTACATATTTACATATATGCCTATGTGCATATATATGTGTGTTCCTTGAAATATGGTAAAGTAGATATTTGCCCCCATTTTATAGATGAAGATATCAAGTCTTAGAGCAGATAAATAGATTGCTCATGGCCACAGAGGGAGAGGCAGTCTGAGAACCAGAATTCAGACCTAGTTCTTGCTCATTCATTTACCCATTCATTCATTGAGTACGTGATATGACAAGCATCATTCTGGGTTCTCAGGATACAGCAGTAAACAAAAATCTGTGTCCTCTTGCACGTTACTTACTATGTCAGACGGTGATAAGTGCTGTAAAACATTGATACAGGATCAGTGAGGAATGAAGGTTGAGTGAGGTTGCAGTTTTAAATAGGGTTGTCAGAGAAGTTTTCACTGAAATGGTGACATTTGATTAAAGACAAAGGAAGTGAGAGAGAGACCCATGAAACTATCTGAGAGAAGATGGTATCAGAGGAAAAAACAAGTGCAAAGACCTGAGTAAGCGCATCCCATGTGGCATCTCAAAAGAATTCTAACTGGGAATTGCTGAGCCCTCTGGAATCCACACTGAACATTCATTGCCCACATGCCTCACAAGTGATAAGACACTATATCCCTTAGATGAATCACGAGTTGTTAACAAATTAGCTTTATCAGGTTCAGTTATTACCTTGCACATAGTAGGCATCCCAGAATTGTTTATTTTTAACAAGTTTATTTTTTATATACCAAATCAATTTTCTAAACTTCTGTTTCTTTGTATGATATTTTTATTTTCCTTCAAATTAAACTATGAAAAGGGTTTGTTAGAGTAGTAATACTGTGGTTAGATGTTCCTGTTTTTATATTTAATTTGATTTCTGTAAAAACTTAGTTAAATATGAAAATGCTTTTGAAATGGTTCTGTGTGCTTTATACATTCAGTGTGACGTTAATATTGGCACAATAAGGATATGCATGTCAATTTTTGTTAATTATATCATTCTTTCTAAGAGCATGGTTTACATGTTGAGATAACATATTTTTTTCATTTCATATGCAGCCATAAATTATGTTGGAGCTTATGCAAAAAGTTTCCTAGCACATAATGGAGTGATATAAATTGACTTATTTTAAAAAGCAACAGTATATATTCTGTTTCTTCCTTAAATAGATTATAGGGTTATGGATATATTTAACCATTCATAAAATTTAATATATCCTATATATAATTTTCATAGTTCAGCAAGACAGCTTTAACTTTTGACTGAAGTCTGCTAAACAAGTATAAAAGATTGAAGCCTAAAGTCAACTGTTGGTAGAAGCCAAATCCTTAAAATGTATAATTAAACTTGCATTGAATATAAGTAGATTTCCATTTTAGAAAACATGTTCAATTCAGCTCAACCAACACTTACTGAGCATTCTGCTATGGGAGTTTTATTGATAAGGAAAAAAATCACTACTGCGGTAACACTGGTGGTACTAATAGAGTTTGAACCACGGCGGTGATGGGGGGGGGTTCCAAATGAAAGACATTTTTACATTAGGTTTAATGGGTGACTGGATATGTGCATTGAGGGTACAAGGAGCATTTAAGATAATGTAGACTTTTAACTTCAGGACTGGGTGACTGATGACACTATTAAACAGGATAGCAAATAGGAAAAGAAAGGTTTGGCGAGCTTGAGAACTTTCAGTTCAGTTTTGGGCCTTTTGAATTGGAGACATCTGTAGGACATGCAGAAATGAGTCCATAACATTTCTATGTCCTTGTGAAGATTGTTATTAAGAGGGCACTGTTGACTTCTTCCTGAAATTCTGGACCACAGGACATTTCTAGGGTGTGTGATAATAACAGTAGTGACCTTTGCCCTAACCCCTGTAACACAATTAAACGTCAGAATTTAGCACGTAATTGTATTTTATCTTATATCACATTCTAAATGTTTTAAATCACTTTTGTCTCACCTTGTGATTGTAAACATTAGGGCTGAGATGATGTTTTACTCTCTTCTAACAGGCTCAGAAGTACTGTTGAAGTCCCTGTAGTGGCCTCAGTGAAAACTACTACCCCAGAATCTTAGAATTTGTTTCTCTCAGTGTACCTGGTGATGCTACAGTAGTAAATGTATTGAGGAATTGCTTTCGTTCATCCCTTCATTGATTCCCTACTTACTGAATACCTGGTATATGCAAGGTATTATTGCCTTACGACTGGGCATGAAGCAGTAGGGATACTTTGTTTCTAGAAATAGATAACTACAACAACATATTATCATAAAAACTTTTAATTTTCAGAGACTTATCAGTTGTTTTAAATGTAGAAATTACTCTTTTAATTTCATGAAATCTTAAAATCACTTCTGGTAAAGAGGGAGGTGTGGAGGGGAGTGAGGGAAGTGAAAGAATTAAAAAGATAAATGAGTTTGAAACTGTCTTAAGATATTACCATGTATTGATCTCTGCCAGAGGGAATTCTTGTCAGACCTGATTCTGACAGTCAGTCTGCCTAGCACTTTTTTAACTGCTGTCTTTCCTGATTTCATTTGTTACTCACTGCAGTGGCATGTTGATCGAATGTGGGAATTAAGAACAAGGTCTGAGCACAGCCTTGGTTCACATGCCTTGCTACTTAGTGTTTGTGCGAACCTGGCTTAATTGCAGCCTCTCTAAGTTTTGGTTTCTTCCTCTGTAAGTGGGGATATGAGCACGATGTAACTAACTTATAAGTCCGTTCCATTAAATGTCAACTGTTTGGCACAGTGCCTGGCCCATAGTATATGTGCAATAAATATTAGCAATAATAGTGGTGAGATAATTGTGAATCCTAACTGTACTCTGTCTTCCTTAAAGTGCTAGATAATATTCAAGTAAAATACCAGACATTTAGTTTTGAAATTTTATTTATTTTAAATGTCAATATTGTATATTCATTGATTGTTTCTATTTTATTTTTAGCTTTGAAACATTATTATTCATTTCTCTATCTTGAAATTTTCATAATCCAACATGTGTATGTATAACCTTTCTGTCTTTCCTTGTACATTGATCTCTGCTGTACAAAAACAAAAACAAAAAAATGATAGGGATATACTGATATCATATTTAATAGAATTAACTTCTCCCTTGCCTCTCTGGTGCCTTTGCTCGCTCATACCCAAATAACCTATCTTGTAAGAAAGTTCTGTGGGTGTACAAAAAATAAGAGTAAATAAAGACAGAGCATGTAATAAAGCAGAACAAGTACTTCCAGTAGAGGGAGATATTGGCAAAACAATCAAACCACATAATATGCAGGTGCAATGGGTATCAAATTTAAAAATGAAGCTTTCCCTGTGTAAAAAATTTAACTAATTAAGAATTTAAGTAATAAGTCAGGTAACACTGTGGTTTTTATTTTGCTAGTTGCCAAACCCAAGCTCAGTGTGCAAGTATCTGGGAATGCATTATGAGGACTACGGATACTATTACCGTCACCACGGAACTTTTCTCACATACTGTTTCAGAGATAGAAGTAAAGACAAGATCATTGACACCTCTCTCTCTCTCTGAATCTCTAAAAACCGCAAGTAATGGAAGTTATAGGCTGGATCATTTGAAAACAAAGTTACAAAAGCTATATTTTCATAATTCAAAAAGATTTTTTTCACAGAGTTCTAGACTATCTGAATAAACTGGTGTAGCCTTAAATGACATAAGCCAGTGGACTGAATCAGAACACTATCCTTTTTATAAAAGGAAACATTGTTAAAAATTTAATATCTTTGCAGTTTAGATCTCCAGATTTCTGAAATTACTAGGAGGCCTGTAATTAAAAGCAAATTAACAACATTAATTTGGCTTAGATTGGAATTTTTTCAAATATTTTCAGTAGGGTAGTTAAATTGATTTGAAGCTTTACTTTTCCAACAGAAACATCACATTTCTTTCTGTTGGCAACATTGTCCAATAACTGACTACTATAATAGCCCCTCTGCACTTTGAGATTTACTACTCTTATTCTATCACATGCTAAGAAATTGCTGCCCTGGAACTTGAGGATGTTGAGACTGCCCTTAAACCTGAGAGGCTCACTTAATAGTTGACTGAGTTTTCCCCTCTGTATCATGCCTAAATATTTTGATGTGGATTTTATTACTTTTTGGCTGCATTAGTAAATTCAGTTTGTAAAATGCCGAAAGAACTTTATATAATACACAAAATGTATCTTAAATAAATGTACTATAGTAATCTTGTAGTTTAAATTTCTATTTAATAGATTCAGAAATGGAAGTTATACATCTCTGCTGATTTTCTAATTAATTTGGTAAACATTACTACCATCAACTTAATAGATGTTAGCTTTCAAAAGGTACTGTGTTAAACATGTAGTTTTTAGTTATTTAGTTAGCATTCTTCAAGGCTTCTTCAATTTTCTTGCTTTTAATTTTTGCCAGGGAGCATCATTGTTTTTTGTGTTTAAGTAGGTTTTTATAATTTCATAGGTAACTTTGGAGTATCAGCTAGCTAGAATGAACTTCATAGCATATAGTATGATTTTTCTGATAGGACCTAAGTTGTTCCCAGAATTGCACCATGCTTTTGTAAGGTGAACATTTTGAATACTTTATTTAACCACTGGATGTACTTTTTTTAATTATTAAAAATAATTTTCGGTAAATGGACTACTCCATCCAAAGAGTTTCTTTGAACTACTACATACATATCAGAATGCCTTTTTTTTAAACCTTCATAAATAAATTAATATGCATTAAAAATGGCTATAGGAAAATGAAACTGAACAAATAAAAAGCAAATCTGTACTGATGTGTATCCATTAGAATAGGCAAGATTATGCTACAGTAATAAGCCTAAAAACTCAGTGACTAAAAACAATGAAGATTACTATTCGTGTATGCCACATGTTCATTGTAGTTTGACAGCAGTGATGCCTTTGTTGTCGTCACTTGGGGACTCAGGCTGAGGCAGGTTCTATCTTGACAATTGCAGTTCTGGGCAAAGAAAATGTAGTGACTCTTGATATTTTTAAAACTTCTGCCTGAAAATGGCATAGTTCACCTTGGCGAGATGTAACCACATCTGAGTTCAACAGGGTGAATGATCCTCACGCAGAGAGGGACACTGGATGTTGCAAACAGTGTGGCAGTTTTCTAAAGTGAGCTCTCAGCAACTATCAGTAGTTTCTGTATGAAGCTTAGACCATGTCTGGTTTGAAACTGACTATGGGAAGAAAGTGAACTGTTTTCACCTAATCATAACCTGATGAGTTTTAGAAGTCGTACTGACAGTGCATTGAACGCATATACACACACGCCCACACAATTCTACACGGTCCAAATGATGCAGGAACTGTTTTACAGTAACATTTATACCACTGAGAATATTGCTGTTCTACATGCAGTGTGGACAGGGAGTAACGGCATTGGATGGACTGACCTCCTTTAAATTCACAGCTGTACGTCAGCCAGTACCATTCATAAATTTAATGAGTACATTACAGTTTAGCACGGTTTTAAACTTCTTTCTTTCTTTTTTTTTTTTTTGGCTTTCAAAAAAACAACAAAAAGGCCAGATTTTAATTTGGAATCTACGTGTATAATGGTATAGTGTATTAAAGAGAAAACTGGCTGCTACAAATAGCTAATAGTTTAAATAACAAATATAATGGAACCATTAGTGATATTGCCAAAATTCACACCAAAATGAAAATATTATAATTTGTTATAAGATCGGTGATTTTTGTTTTTTAAATCTCCAACAAATTAGCTAGTGATTATTTATTTTGTTGCTAACAATTCTTTTTATGTTGATTTTTTTAGATATTACTGATTTTCCAAAAATATTTTGTGAAACTTCCCAGAAGCTGGTGAGTGTGGAAGCCTTCGCTCTGACTGCTAAATATTATTCTGTACAAAACTTGGGGATATGTACTCCTTTTGAACAGTTGCTTGTAGCCCTTCGTGGAAATCAAAAACAGAGAACTGGTAGGTGTGTTTGTGTGTGTGTATGTATGTTTTTTTAGGCATTTAGAAGCAATATATTATTCATATGTGTATATATTTCCAACATGTTCTTAATTTATTGTTAGACCTTATATCATGAGCCCCGATAGACTGATTTGTTCTAAATGAGTAGGTTTTCTTATGCACCATATTAAACAAAAAACTTAGGTATAGATCGCCACATTTTTTTTCCTACATCGCAGTCTAGTTATCAGTCTTTTCCTTTGTAGTTAATTGTTTTATGTTTCAAGGAACATTTTTAATAATGTTATATGAGTCTTTTCATTTTATTAATTCAAATTTGATTCATAGCAGCTAAACTAATAGAGATCTATCATACAGACACCACAATAGGATCTCTGTATTGTTTTCATATTTAATTATAGAAAACATGAGCATCAACTGATGATTCTTATTAAGTTTTGTTTCTTTAGTAGCAGTACTTTAATTTTGTTTTATTTTTGTTCAGATGAAAATGTGAAGCCAGATGAGTTTATGAATTTGAAAAAATCTCATGAAGTTCAGGCAATGTCAGAGCTCATCAGCAGTATTGCTGATTACTGTGGAATAAAGCAGGTAAGAGTATTTGCCTATATATTCATGTGTTAAAATTATTGCCATTTTGGGGGGTATCATTCAAATTTCCTTTTCTACTATCACTGTCTAGCCTTTAAAATGTCATTAAGTAATAGCTGATGTGAGATGTCACATCACGTCTGATCCTTTAAAACTGCTCTCATTTCCCAATATACTGCAATAAAAACAAATTTATACTAAAAATAAGATATGACTATTAATGTTTTGCCACAAATTTCACTCTTTTCAGAGTGGATAGAAGGTATGGTAATTCTCTTTTTCTTATGTTGTAACTCCAATTTGAAGCAGCATTATGAAGATGGCATTCTGCAAAATTGTTTACCACTAGGTGTTCTCAAGGACCTGGGTTACCATGCTGTGGTCTGGGGCACCTGCCTCATTATTGTAACATAAAGAAACTTGGATTCTTTCATAGTGTCAGAATTATAATGCATTCCTGTTGTAAAAAATAGCCTTTATGAAGGGTAGTAATGTCTGAAAATAGATGTTAAAATAAAATCAGTGATTGCCTCCATTGACCTATAAAAACAGTAAGTTATTTTTCTTATCCCTACAAGAACATCTATGGGGGTAATGGAGGATTTTTTCCCTTCTTCAGTTTTTATTAGGTGTTAGAATCTTTTCCATGTATTCTTTCAGACTTGTGGAGAGTTTGAGATTGATTAGAAAACGATCACAGCTTGGGCCGGGCATGCAGAACCACTTATGGCAACATAGATCTCTAGAGTAGGAACTAAAAGGCAAGAGCCAAGGTAATAGTTTTCAGCCTTTTCTCCAGTGTATCATAGCTAAGCAGTACCTGTCAGGATCGGTAATGGGCTCACCGTGACAGTAATACTCACCTGGAGTAAAAAGGGCAAGTACACAGTAAAATTTAACAAACTGCTGCTGTACATAACACATAGATGAATATTAGAAACATAAAAATGAATGGGAAAAATAAGCAATTTACAGAAGACTACGTATTTTATGGTATCGTTTTTTAAAAGCTCTTAAGCAAAATAATGGTATATTCTTAATGCAAAAAATATATGCAAAAAAACCATTAAAGAAGCAAGGGAATCATAAACAATCATTTGAGAATAGTTGTTACCTCCAGTAGGGGAAGCAGGGAGATGGGATATGGAAAGAAAACGAGTTATATGGACTGGAAATACTAACATTCTAGTTCTTAGGATGGCTGGTGGGTTCACGGGTATAGCAGATGCTACTGGATGCCTTATTCAGATACTCTTGGGCCTCACCATTTCATGGTGTGCCGGGCTGCTTTCTACCTGTTTCTACATTTCTTTTCCTGTGGGTTTTCTCTGTCTGCTGAAGCATGGCACTGCCTGCATACAAGTTCTGGGGATTAATTCCTCCCTATGAGCATCCTTGAATTAATGACTAATACACATTGATAAACAAATACATCAACTCCCGGACTTTCCAGGTGGGATGACTATGAGGTATGTGTTCTACAGTAGCTCTCCAAGTTTCTCAGTGTGATTAACCCAGGTTGCCCTAAAGTGGTATTTTGCTTAAGAACATACCTTTTATTGGGCTGTCTTCCTTTCTCTTTTTTCTCTTCTCTATTTTCCTGTCAGTGTTTTCTTCACTTCCCAAATAAGTCACCTATAATTAAATCTTCGAGGGGTATTTATTATTAGAATGGAAATCCAAGTCCATTCTTCAGAAGATTTTTGTGAGGAGTAAATTATGTATGCATATGGATACATGTGTGTAAGTAAAAGCCCTTTGACATCTGTACATAACAGAAGTCAAAACATTAAAGTGAAATTAACTAAAATTTTCCAGAAATAAAATTAGTTTGTTTTTTTTTTTTGGCTGCGACACACAGCATACAAGATATCATAGTTGCCTGACCAGGGATTGAACCCACGCCCCCTGCAGTAGAAGCACGGAGTCTTAACCACTATTATTCTTTATAACTTTACATTTCAACTGCATTTATTCTTTTATTTATATGAAATATTACATAATAAATAACTTTAAATTAATAAAGCAGATTTATTTCTAAAGTGCAGAGAAAAAAAATTTGAAATAGCTTAATGTTTCACGTTAGACCTTCTCTAAGGGAACTTTTTTCATAGTGATGGAGATTGTTTCTAGTGAGTGAAAAAAACCTGTATTAAAGGTTTTTTATTTTTTAAAGAAAAAAACCTGTATTAAAGGTTTTTTCTTTTTTAAAGACTTACAGGGTCTTTCTCTTGAAATTACTTAATAGCAATATTTGATTCTCAAAATAGTTAAGTTTGAAACGTATTACGTGTGTACTATTTTTACTTTTAAAAAGCAGATTTAATAAATGTAGATTTCATGGGGATAGTTGGAAACCCAGATACTAAAATCTTAACTTTACTAGTGACCAAAAAGAACTAGAGAAGAAAAAAAAACAATTTATTTTTGCCTCAACCACATTGCTCCCTACATGCCAAAAACCTTTGCCTCTCTCATCCCCATTACCAAGTCTTCTTACTTCTTAATTTTTATTTCTAAAATATGTTCACTGATTCACACTTGCATGCATGCGTTCATTTATTAAATATTTCTTTGGCTCCTACCATGTGTCAGGTGCCGTTATAGATGCTGAGGATACAGTAGTAAACAAAACAAAACGTATCTTTGCCTTTATGGCATTTATACTCTAATGAGGAGAGATAGATAATAAAATCATTATAAGTATATTTTATTGTATATGTTGATATACTTTAAGGAGAAAAAAAATAAAAAGGAAGTAGCTAATTCAGGGATGGGGGATTAAAGCTTTTGATTAGGAAGAGAGGGGCAAGTAAGACCTCATTGTAAAGATAACATTTGAGTTAAGATCTCCTTCAAGAGGTAAGAGAGTTATCCATTAGAATATCCGGATGAAAAATTTTTTAGATGGAGGGAATAGCACATTCAGTGGCCCTAAAGCGGGAATATACTTGGTGTATTCTTTTTTTAAAAATTAATTAATTTATTTATTTATTTATTTATGGCTGCATTGGGTCTTCGTTGCTGCGTGTGGGCTTTCTCTAGTTGCAGCGAGAGGGGGCTACTCTTGGTTGTGGTGCACGAGCTTCTCTTGTTGTGGAGCACGGGCTCGAGGCGCGCGGGCTTAGTTGCTCCGTGGCATGTGGGATCTTCCCGGACCAGGGCTCGAACCCGTGGCCCCTGCATTGGCAGGTGGATTCCTAACCACTGTGCCACCAGGGAAGCCCCACTTGTTGTATTCTTGAAAGAGCCAAGAAGCCAGATTAACTCCAGTGGTGAGAGCAAGGACAAAGTAGTAGGAGCTGAGGTTGTGGTGGCAGAAGCAGGTCATGAAGTTGTAGAGTCTTAGAGGCCGTTGTGATGATTTGGGCTTTTATCTTGAATGAGATGGGAAGCCGTTGGAGCAACTGGATCAGTCTGACTGCCGTGTTGCGGAGTGTTATGAAGCAAATATTGGGCTGGCCAAAAAGTTTGTTCGGGTTTTGGTAACATGTTATGGAAAAACCCGAATGAACTTTTTGGCCAACCCAATATTTCCATTACCTTTGCAACTCTTCGCCATAGTCTTTGTAAACATTCAAGCTGGTTCTTTTCAGAAATTAGCTCATATGTAAGCATGAGCTTCCAGAGTTGAGGCAAAAAGCTTAGTAACAAAGGAGGTTAGTAGCAGGAGATAAGTTTAGGGAAGTGATGAGAGATTTTACTTAGAGGCGTGGTATGATCAGTCTTTGTTTTGTTCTCTTGAGAATACACTCAAGGAGGGAAGGTGAGAGCAGGGAGATCATTGAGGAGGCCGTTGCAATAACCTAGACTTAGGGTGCAGTTGGTATGAAATACCCTTGGTAAGACTGGATTTTTTCACAATTCAGGTGGAGGGTATGAGAGAAAGAAAGGAGTCTTGTTCTCCACCTGGAAGTATGGAGATACTATTAACTATGATGGAGAAGATTATGGGAGGGGCAGGTTTTACAGAGACTATCAAGAACTTAGTTTTGAACATGTTAAATTTGAGATGCTTATTAGACATTCAAGTGGAAATGTTAGGTACACTGTTGGATATGAGTATGAAGTTCATGGTAGAATTCCATACTGGAATTATAAATTTGAAAGTCATTAGCTTATAATAGTAGGGAGATCTCCAGGTCAGTCAACAAAATATAACTCTCCTGTCTGAAGTATAGTACCATACTAATACTAATATTAAGAAATGTAATCACTATGTGTAGCAATATTTCTATGAGAAAGTCTTCTAAGCAGTATTAGGAAACAAGGAAGATACTTCCCACCAGGTATTACACTGGAGACTCCTCTATCTTCAAACCTATAAGATGATCCAGGAAGGAAAAGACCGTTGTGAGTAAGGGGTAAGAGATCAGGATTGTGAAGGTTTTGCCACTCAGATAAGAGAGTTTGAAGGCAAAAATATGTATGATTTATGTAACCTTTAATTGCAGAGTTTGCCATTCTCTTGCTAACACTGTATATATTACTGAAAGGCCAATTTGGAGAGGGATAAAAATCAGTTTGGGTCAGTAAGATATAAGTGAGCTGATAGATTTTTCTAGGAAATTTTGCCTATTACTGAAAAGGGTTTCAGATATTATATTGTGAAGACATGATTCTTAGGTTTTCCCCAGCCATCTTGCAACCAGAGGAATTACAAATACGTTGGCCCAAACGCCATATGTGGTTGAGCCTCTGGTTGGTTCAGCTACTCTACTGCCAGATTTCTTAAGTGAGGTGAGTTTTTCTCAGTGATGGAAATTTGATGTTCTGTTACTTGCAGACAAAATTTTCCTCATTCACAAGTGGAATTGTTATATGCAGATCTGGGAACAAACTCAATTACCTCTTGGTAAGAAAACATCTGTATTGGGGGGAACAAATGTCCTGGTGCTTACAAACAACCCATTGGTTGCTAACATTAAGCCTGCCATTGGCATCAGTGAATGTGTTTTTGTAGAAGGAAGGGAATGGAGAGCTTTGCTTTCTCTAGAGATTCAGATATGGGGAAATTGATTTAATAGAGTTTCTACTCTATAGCCCTTGTATTCATGAGTATGGTATCTTCAGATAGATTGTAGTTCCTTAGGCTCAAGGTATATAATGCTTCTGTATTTCCCATAATACCTAACCTAGAGATTAACATTAAAAAGGGGGCATAGGGAATTATTTGTAAGCTAGACACTTATTTAGCAGACATCATTTATTGGAGTTTTACCTATGAATTGCAATTTTGCTTGAGTTGAAATTTTTGAGGATTTCATTGATGATATGCATTATTTCAAATATAGGAAATTTTCCTTGAGTGGCTCATATTTATGTCAGGATTTAATTGGTTTTAGGAATTAAAGATTAGATATAATGAGATTAGATAATGATTTCCTATGATAATATTTCTGTAATTGTCCATTTATTTCTTATGAAATGACATGACAATACAGTAAACAATCTTGGTAATTTTATATGTCTTTTATCATTTTTAGTTTTATTGAGGTATAATTTATATATTCACCAATTCTAGGTGTACACTTTGATGCATTTGGTAATTGTATGCAGTTGTTTAGCCACTGTAATAAAAAAATATTTCTGTCACCATAAAAAGTTTTCTCATACCCTTTTGCAAGATATTTCCTCCTCCATTCTCAAGGAATTACTGCTCTGCTTGTAGTTTTGACTTTTCTAGAACATCGTATAAGTGGAATCAAATAATATGTAGATGTTTGTGTTTGACTATCCTTTAGCGCATAGTTTTTAGAGTCATCAATATTTTTATGTGCATTGACTCTTTGTTCCTCATTTTTGGGTATAGTATGCTACAGTATGGATATACCACAATTTGTTTTTCAATTCATTGGTTGATGGATATTTGAGTTGTTACCAATTTTTTGGCCGCTATGAATTTATTCACATACAAGACTTTGTGGACATGTTTGCATTTCTCTTGGGTAAATAGCCCAGAGTGGGATTTGTAGGTTGTATAGTAAGTGTATGCTTTAACTCTATGTTAAACTGCTGATGTTTTCCAAAGTGACTGTACCATTTTACATTTGTGTATATCTCATTATGATTTTAGTTTGCAGTTCCCAAAAGAGTAGTGATATTGGACATCTTTTTATAGTGGTCATTTGTATATCTTCTTCTGTGAAGTGTGTGTTCAAATGCTCTGCCCATTTTTTAATTGGTGGCTTGTCTTATTATTGAGTTGTTAGAGTTCTTTATATATTCTGGACACAAACCCTTAGATACATGTTTTGCAAATATTTCTTACCCTTTTTAACTATGTATTTTGAATAGCAAAGGTTTTAATTTTAATGAAGTCCATTTTTCAATTATTTCTTTGTAGTTTATGCTTTTTATGTCCTACATAAGAAATCTTTTCCCCTCCCAATGTCACAAAGATACGCAGGAATTAAAGATATGCCTGCTTGGCATATGACATGTAAAAATCTTTTTTTTCCCATACAGACATCCAGTTATACCCACACCATTTGTTGAAAAGACTGTCTTTTCCTTTGGATTACTTTAGTTGTTTTGTCAAAAACCAGTTGACTATATATATAACTGTGGGTCTATTTCTGGACTCTGTTTATTCCATGGATTTATATTTCTATTTTTATACCAGCACTACACTGTTTTGATTACTGTAGTTTTTTTTTGTTTTTTAAAAAAACAGTTTTCTTTTTTTAATATTATTAATTAATTTATTTATTTATTTATTTTTGGCTGTGTTGGGTCTTCGTTTCTCTGCGAGGGCTTTCTCTAGTTGTGGCGAGCGGGGGCCACTGTTCATCGCGGTGCGCGGGCCTCTCACTGTCGCGGCCTCTCTTGTTGCGGAGCACAGGCTCCAGACGTGCAGGCTCAGTAGTTGTGGCTCACGGGCCTAGTTGCTCCGTGGCATGTGGGATCTCCCCAGACCAGGGCTCGAACCCGTGTCCCCTGCATCGGCAGGCAGATTCTCAACCACTGTGCCAACAGGGAAGGCCTGTAGTTTTATATTGATTCCTGAATCAGTGTAAATCCTCAAACTTTTTCTTTTCAAAATCGTTTTGGTTATTCTAGGTACTTTGCCTTCTCATATAAATTGTAATATCTGCTTATGAATTTCTTTTAAAAACCCTGCTGGGATTTTGATTAGGATTGCATTGAATCTATATGTCAGTTTGGGAGAATTGCCATCTTAATATTGAGTCTAACTATTTCATGAATATGGTATATCTTTATTTAGCTCTTTTAAATTTTTCCTATGCAGTGTTTTCTAGTTTTCAGTGTATAGATCATGCGTAACCTCTGTTAAATTTATGCCTAGATTTGTATTTTTATGCTATTTTAATTCAATTGGTTTTAAATTTTATTTTCTAATTGTTCTTTACTACTGTAATGCATATGTTCTGATGGTTCTTTATTCATTTCTAATGAGCTTGTATCTTGACACATTGCTAACTTGACTTACTAGTTCTTTTAACTTTTGTATGCATTCCTTAGAATTCTCTACAGATACAATCATGTTATCTATGAAGAAAGACAATTTTACTTTCAATATTTATGTCTTTTACATCTTTTCCTTGACTTATTATTACACTGCTTAGAACTTCTCTTAAAATGTTGAATAAAAATGATGAGAGTTGTTGGTTTTTAATAGTAATCAAAAATTAAAATTAAAAAAAGCATAACAGGTTGTATAAATTATACATTCCTTTACTTTTTAAAAAAATATCGCGAATGCTTTCAGTTACCATCTGACTAAAATCCTTTTAATTCATTCTGGTTTTCTTTAGATAATTGACCTGGGTTCTGGAAAAGGCTACCTAAGCTCCTTTTTGTCCTTAAAGTATGGCTTAAAAGTTTATGGAATTGATTCCTCAAATACCAATACTCATGGAGCTGAGGAGAGAAACAGGAAACTGAAGAAACATTGGAAAGTCTATCGTAGGCGGTCAAAATTAGATGTCAATGGACTGGCATTACAAATGGCAAAAGAAAGGAAAGTGCAAGATGAAATTAAATTTAAAGCTGATATTGAGGGAGTATGTAACAGCAGTACTGCAAATCAAGAAAAGATGTCAACCTCGGACTTTCTGCCAGATTTTTCAGCCTCTGTAATTTCTAACATCAGAAAACAAATGGAAAACCTACATGTTTATTCACATCGAGAAGAAAATTTGTGTTTTGAAAATGCCTTTTCTCTTAGGGACCTTTTGCCTATTAATGCCATAGAACCTACTTCTTCATCCCATATACCCAAGAGAAAAATGTCTGAAACAAATAAAGAGAGAAGAAAAATGACGTCAAAGTCAAATGAATCCAATATATATTCACCTTTAACATCTTTTATCACTGCTGATTCAGAACTACATGATATTATTAAAGATCTGGAGGTAATTTTATTTTTTTAATTCCTTAATTTCATTTATATATAAAGGCTTTAAGACATAGAATTAAGTTTTAATGATAGCTTACTTAACCTGCGTATCTTATTTGATTACATTAATATAAAGGACCAAGAAAATAAAATTATATTCAGGCTTTCATGATTTCCACAGCTATCAAAATCTGACAATCTGACAATTATGATTTTCCAGAAGGGAGTACCCTCCACTCATTTGTAAGCCTAAATTAGACAGAAGTACCAATACTAAATCTAGTCAGCTAAGTTCTCGTTATGCAATTTATGAGTTGTTAAAATTCCAATCCAAGAAAGCTCTTACATTTTATTTAAATTTGAAGTAAAGATGTACCTAGGGCAATATTATGTTTAATGTTAGCCTTGGTAACCAAATTTGCAATTTTCTTGAGCAAGACCAACTTCTGAGTATTCTTAAAAAATTTGAACTTTTTCTAAACTACAAGTATGTCAAGTTATGCAGAGATAATATATCTTAAAGGCAACATTGTATGTGAAAACAGTATTGTAGAGGAGTTTTTAGAAATCATTTGGCCTGACTCATTGTTTTAAAAAAATGGGGTAGCCTTTGATGTTATAATATTCTACTCTTGTTAAATTTTTTGAAAATTCTTCCCTAAAGAATGAATAAACAAAAGATACCAGAATTCTTTATAAATTTAAATCCTTGTTTGGTAGCTAACCAGTGTTTTGTTACTTTGTCATTTTAGAATGGGGAATTTTTCTTTTTCCCAGATATTTCAGGATTTCACTAATTATGGGAAACCGGTTAATCCTCATTAATTGTTTTTCCAATATATAAAATCAGTAATTAAGTTATAGCTTAACCTTCTGTTAGGGTTAAATAACCCCAATTACTTTAACCTGACTTAAAAATGTATACATTTTTAGGACTTATTATCATATATTTATGTTTTTAAAAGTCTTCTGGAAAATATATGATCAAAACTGTATGCAGACTTTTATAAGAATTTGACTTATAAAAGATATGCTGGAAGATTGTATCTTGGGTCCTTAGTTAAGTAGCAATTTAATAACCAGAGTTAACCAATGCCTCCCATCTCCTCCCCTCCCCGCCCTACAGCACACACATACAATACTTAAATATTTTACTGTTAGGATAATATGCTGATTATGTATTTTTGTTTGCCACCTGCTGGTATTTTTAACTAACCTTGTGTAATGAATACACTGAAAAATGAGATTAAATATCTTGGTGTTATCTTTAGGGAGAACTAGCCTAAAAGAGAGATTTATATCTCTGTTATCTACCCTTAATTAACAATAAGCCCTTTCTCTCTGAATTCCTTTTTATTTATAACATTATAATGTCTAAATAAAACCTACCCAAACTATGTAATCATTGAGAAAAGCAAAATAGTTGCACAACACTCCAGAAATTGGGCTTTGAAGAGAATGTTGGTTGAAGCAACAGAATGTTCTATCAGGTTGAAGCAACTTACAGGTACAATTATTTTCTTTAGAAAGGTAACACTTCAGTCCTGTCTATGTCTACATCATATGGGCTAAAATCACATTTTTGGTAAAATAACTTAAGTGAAAAAATTGTATTTGTTCTGAAGATAGTTATACAAATATACTTGATTCACATCTTAATGTCCATTATTTTGAATTTATAACATGATGATGATGATGTAAGAATAGAAGACATTTACTGAATTTTATTGGATGCCAGAGATTGTACCAAGTCATTTACCAGTATTAACTTATTAAAGTCTTGCAATAACCCATTGAGGTGAGATACTATTATTAGCCTCATTATACAGAAGAGGAAACTAAGGAACTGAAGAGTTAAAACAAACAAACGGTATATTGATCAAGATTCTGTGAGTGCATGCCTATGCACCCATTCTGTATGTGTATACATCTAAATTACGCTTTGGATAATTAGGAGAACATTATCCAAATTCTATCCAAAAATAAAATTTTTACATAAAATTCATGTTATAAAATTTAGAACAAAAATTTTATATTGAATTTAATCTTGTCATATTTGATGCAGTGAACGAACTAAGTAAACTTTTGGTGTTGGAGTAGAAATGCCGACTTAGCAACACTTAATTTTATTTTTTATGACAATGTTTTATAAGTTTCGATGGGTATGGGTGAAGAAGTGAATTTTAAAAATTGACTAGTAAGGTATTAATGTGTCTCAAATCATAAGTTTGTCCTAGTAGTGCAGGCTACATTGTATTGATCCAACGTTAATTTGAGTAGTCATTAAGCAAATATTAGTTGTAAAAGAAACCAGAGAAAATTCAAATGAGTAACCAAAAACACTAGAAAATCAACTGAAAGTTATGTCAGTTTTGGTAAAAGATCAGTCATTTTGCCTTTAAAGGCAATAGTTATTTGTTATGAAAATAAAAGACATACAATACTTTCTAGGTAAAATTTCATCATTTTAAAAAGCTCTACATCTTCTAATAAACATTTAAATGTTTTTTAACCCTCCTTTTAATTTCCAAAATTTATTTTTCCTTCTCATTTTTTTTTATTTTCATTTTTTGAGGATTGTTTGATGGTAGGTCTGCATACTTGTGGTGATCTTGCTCCAAATACTCTGCGAATATTTACTTCCAAGTCTGAAATCAAGGGAGTTTGCAGTGTGGGTTGTTGCTACCACCTCTTATCTGAAGAGTTTGAAAACCCACATAAAGGTACAAGTTCTTCATATCCCATAATTTTATTTATTTGAGCATAATGGCTGCTTTGTATCGCTCCTTTTTTTGTTGTTGACATTATTGTCACTTTGAATTAACATTTGAGATAATATCTGATGTTCTTGCAATTTTAGAAATGTTACATCAAATGAAATTTGATGAACTATCACTTGCGTTGTATTTTATTATAGATTTTTTAGTCATAGTATGGTCTTAATGAATGCCGAAAACTGCAAATATGTGAAATATTTGTGTGGTGTATTTTTAGAGAACTTCTGTTTAAAAATATTTGTAAGATATACATTTACTAAGGTAGTAAAGCTAAGTTTTTTTGTCATAAATATAGAATGGGCAAGGTTTATTTTCATTTCCAAAGCCTTCTCAATTTTGTAACAAATATTGATATTTGTCCCCTCAAAAAGTTTCTTACAGTAGTTTGAAGGGTCAAAATACTATGATTTTTAAAAGCTGGAAAACTGTGCAATTGTATTAAAATAATAGTATTCAAACTGTGCTCCCTGGGCTGAGAAGGTGCCTGAGGGGCAAAGTACAGAGTACGTTGACAGGACTGAAAACACCTACAACCCTTCCTCCAGAGCAGCTCCTGAAACTCCTCTCTTTGATCCATTTTATATGTTATTTCTCTTATTAGACACATGGTTTCAAAACCACTGGTTCAGGTTAGATGGTTATTTAGATGGTTATCTATTAATATTAGCAGTTCTTTTTTCTGTTAGTTTAGTGAAGTGTTTATCAACATCCAGTGTCCCTTGGTAAGAATTTTTAGGTCAGGAAGTTGTGTGAATATAGATGGTATTGCTTGCTCTTTTTCTCAATTTTAAAACCCAGATGACTGTAAAAATTTGATTATTTGTCATTTAGTCATTTCCAACAGGTAGAAATTATGATGGTATGATTCTACTGAAAATTGCCTGGGTGAAACAGGTCATCCTTAAAACTGGCAAAGGTTTTTGGGGAAAAGAGTCAATTGAATTTGAATTTTTTATGTCAGGGTTCTAAAAAGTATCTTTTAGGAAAAGTACACAGAAGTAAAATTGTCAATATATAGAGATACACAGAGTGAGAGAAAGAAAGCAAATTGGCAAAAAGTTAACAATTAAACAATTAAACAATTTAAACAATTAAACAAAGTTTAATTTAAATGAAGAATATATGTTTGTCATGCCATTATTTCCAACTTTTCTCTGAGTAAAAAAATTTTCAAGATAAAAATTGGGGGGGAAAGTGAACCTAAAAAATTATTTATTCTAAAGTATATACCCAAATATTTACATTACTTTATAGCCCTTTTTGTGCATCTTTCCTAAAAGAAATGAAAAAAAAAAAAAAACTTTTAATACAATCACAGTTTTACAGCTTTTAAAATATTAAATGCAAACTGTTTTCCTGGATCAGCAAGCATAAAATTTTAGGTAGGGAAGTTTTTGTTCTTAGTTCAAGAGCTTCCTGTTCTATAGGTACAATGAAATGGGTTTTTTTTTAATAATTGGCTTAGTTCAGGGTAGGTGTAACCACTTGGTGTGTCTTTCAATTCAGAGATACTGTCTCACAGTGTAAGATCTTTAATTTCAGTTGCCCGCTTCCTTCTTTCACTTTATCATCATGTCCCCCCAAATGCCTTCCCCTTCCAAAGGGCCTCCCTCTCCTCTTTAGGTGACACATCTTAAGACTGCCATCTCTGGTCAGGCTGGACCCTTGCAGCCATTGCTCAGTATCATCAGGTCTCAGACTTAATCTCTATACTTTACACCATGAGTGGGATCCTCTCTTTTGGCAGCGCTCTCTGTTCTCTGTCACACACATTTTTCTACATCTGACTCTCCTTCTGGAGTGATCCCCAGAGCTGGTTCTGCTGGTTTGAGATGTTTATTTCTTCACTTACACTTAAATCAAAATACGTAGTGTACATGTGGCTTATGAGTAATTTTATCTATCCTCTGTCTGGTTTTTGTTGAGTATGTAAAGAAATTCAGATTTAAGTGGCTATCGTTATTTTATGACAACCAGGAAATGTCTCTGGTACATTTTTCATCTGATGTCTGGTTCTTCAGTTGTGTTCTGTAAGGGGGTTGACAGAAGCTACTTGCTAGGGTAGGAAAAAAATGAAGAGAGTGACCAGTTGCTCCTGTGCCTGTCCATTTTATGTCAGTCTTTAGGTACCTTTTTTTTCTTTTATTTTCCCTAGTCAAATTGTTGTTTAATATTCTTAATTATACTTATTTATAATGTATTTTAATAAAGTGCAAACAAACATAAGGGAAGATATATATTTTTGGAGCTAAATCAAAAGATTAGAGAGAGACCTTTGGGTTATGAGACCACTTTAGTTACCTTTTCTAACACACTATTGCATTAAATTGTTTAGAAGTATTTACTGACCAGGTATTCAGACTGAAATGAGAAATATCTCTGAACAAGGCATGTTCGGTAGAGAGGCCTTTGCGCAATCTGAAGGAAGAAGAAAGATTAGTGCATCCACATCTTCAGCCTCTCCCACTTCGTTTCTGCCATGGAAAGATTTGATAGATTTATGAGTAGAGTGTAGACACTAGTTTTTATTCACTTTTGTATCTTCAGAACTAAGCACATTGCCTCAAACATGGTTCATGTTGATCAATGTTTGTACAATGTGTGTTGAATAGATAATCGAGTGACAGTTGCCTTTGTTCACCGCATCGATAGGATGACTTTGGGCCCAGAACTCAGGCAAGAAAAAGTGTTGGAAAGGTTTGTTAATGACAGTGAGTGGCAGCTGCAAACTCTCATCTTCCCTTCTTACAGGCAGAGTTAATTCATGGAAAGGCCTTCCTGTCAAAAATATCTTAACCATTGAGAATCATTGAGATGATCAGGTAAACAATACTAAGCTTAAGTGGTTAAAGCTAATAGTAATACCTTAATGTTATTTGATTTCCTTATAAATACCTGAAAAGAACAGAGGGTGGGAGCCTTGCTTGTCAGAAAAGCAAAGAATAAGCAGGAAGAAACAGGACTGAGTGATATGATGAATTAGGTGAAGATGTATGCAATGTGAGTACCTTCAAATACTGTGGAAAGAAAGAGTTGGAAAGCCAAGAGATAGGAGAAAAATAAGTGATAGGAATAACAAAAGCAACCTTGGTTCATGTTGCAGTTTTGCCTAGCTTCAGACTGCCACATTTTCTCATCTCAAAAACCAGATGGCAAAAGTCACTCCCTTCTCTCTTTCCCACACCCCTATTTCCATTTTCCTTGCCTTATCTTGGCTATAGTAAAAGGAGAGAAGATATGAACCATCTCCTGCAATGTTTATAACAGTGTTTCTCAACTCTGGCTGGCCAGTTGGATTGTATATGACAGTTTCGGTGTCTAGATGCCTGGGACCCACTTCTGACCTTCTAATGTATAATCTCTAAGGATGGGATTTGAATATAAGTATTTTTAAGAAGCACTATAGGTAATTCTGATGAACAGCATCGTTGTAAACAAGTGTTTGTTATGGTTCCTAAGAAGACAGAATTTTAGAAGATGTTCTGTAGAAATATATTCAAGGTTATTTGTAGTTATTTTAACCTCTCCCATGCAGAGACTTAGGTGGACTCTACTCATGTGCTCGTTTGCATATCCAAACCAAAGGCTGAACCCCGAAGGGTCCAGAAGGGTATATCAGAGTCTAGAGTGCAAAGTAATTAACCGCCCCCCCGCCCAAAAGCCCTTGAAGCATAGAGCTCAGAGTGAAAACCCGGGGAAACCAAACATAGAGGGCATAAATGCACAATAAAGTTAAGGGTTAGAAACTAGACAAAATAAAGGGGAAAAATGTAGAACAAGAAAAGAATGTCCAAGATAATTATTATGAGCACCATTAGAATTTTGATAGCTTAACTTTACTGATGAGCAGTGATGTCTGTGTGTGTGTGAAGGCAGACAACAGCAAGCAGTTTGTTCTTGTCTATTTAGCAGTGACTGTTCGCAAAGATAGAATATGGATGTGGTCTTATTTTGTATATACAGCATATGCTATATAGTCCTAGTATTCCTTACTAAAATAGAAATCCACCACTGTACAGTTTGATCATTCTATTAAAATAACTAACTTATAGGGCAAGGTGTTCGCATGGACAAGGTTAGAGTATTTCCTGTCATATGTCTAGGACTAGGTTCCATGGAGGTATATTTCTGAATAATCAAGTATGTCATGTGTCTCTCCCTTCATATCTTACACACCTGCCTCTAACCCTCAGTTTGTTTGCACAGCTGTTTTTAAGTTTGGATTGGGGCAGTGTTGCCCTTTGGGATGTACATTTGAGTTATTAATAGTCCAACATAGTACAGTAGAAAAGTCTGGTATGTACACTGCAACTTTTTATGATGATGTGTACTATGTAAACAATATGTGTTTTACATGAATATGTTTACCAAGTATGTTGTGGTAGACCATAGAGGTGGTCTGTCATGAATGTTAATTTTCAAAAATACCTCAAAACTCTCTGAGCAATTATGAATACCAAAGTTCTACCATATGTTTTAAAAACTGCTTTAAATATTTATACATTATAAGCCAGTAGTTCCTAGGAGAACACGAAATACCAGAAACAGTATTATTTATTGCAGTGCTTTATAGAACATATATGTTTTCCCAAGCTTGACTTGTTTCAGTGTTTTGTCTTAATATTGATTATCATTATCATAATTAATTTGAAATATTGATATTATTTCTTCCCCCTGAAGTTGGAGAGAGAACTTCTTTTGGTTGTTTTTCCCATAAAGGTAGAAACATGCTGAGGAAACACTACTGGTTACCTATCCAGACCACATCTCTCTTCTTCCTTGCTAACTGAACTATGATTTTGTTCAAGCATCAGTTATTAGGAAGATTGAGCCCTGCTATAGCCTCAGAAATATGTGACTCTCAATCTAAATTAGTTATGGTAATTCCATTTATTTAGGAAAGGATATGAGACACAGTTCTTATCAATGAGGAGCATATCTACTAGAGAGTTTCCTAGGAAATTTTTTTTTTTCTGTTAAAAGTGAACACGACAGAAGCAGCGCTTTTTTTCTGCCTCTGGACTTTATCATCTGTATGTGTTTTTTCAGCCTAATGTATCAACCTGCTAGGTATTCTGTCAGAAATTGATGTTAGTGCTGTAACTGAGTCATTCAGGCCCGGTCTGAAGAATGAATGGTAATTTTCTTTTCCTGTATGTTTATATGATCATATCTGAGGCCTAGGAGTGTAGCATGAATAGAGAAAGAGTTGGGATCCTAGAAAGTCAGATCAGGTGGTTTCATAGAGCTTATTGAGTGGCCTTAATAGGAGCTCCTTCTAGAAGCAACCCTTGTCTGGGCAGAGGCTTGTGCTTGGTCTCTCCCTACCTCTTCCCAGCCCAATGTCAGGGAGTCTGCTAATATCGTAGTGCTTCCAAATACTGCAGATCTGCAGAGTCAAATATAAGTGGTGTAACCCTTGAAAGCCTTGGGCCTACCTTCATGTTTACCCCAGCCTTAATGTTTTACCCGGAAATTAAGGTGATCCTCCCTAGAGCCCTCCATCTCCTTTTGTTTTTTTAACCAAAGGAGGGCTGTAGATCATCTTGTAGCAGCATCTTTCAATCTGGTCCTGCCATTTCTGTATCAAATAGAAATTTGTTAAGGGGATATGATACCTTTCGTACTGTAAGTTGTTTCTCAATTTATGTCACCAATAGGAATTTTAAGGAAGGAGGCTAGATTCTTACATAGTCATCTTCAATGTCTTTTAGAATTAACAATTGGTTTCACTGCTTTAAATTTAGAGGTACTTCACCTGGAAAGGTATCGGGATGTTGAAGGAAAATACTTTGAGCATATTATTTGAAAATGTAACATACTGTTTAAAAATAACTGTATCTTATATTTTGAGATCTTTTGGATATTCAGTATATGCTGTTAAAAACTCCTAAGATAGTATTAGCTAGTTAGGATCAGCATTACACCATGTATTGTAGCTACAGAAAGGTATGACTAATTTCTTAGTCAAGTAAATAGCAGTGAATTAATCTCATCATTGCAGCAGTGCACACAATTGCTGTCTTTTCAGTAAAGATTTAACAGTATTTTCTATCTCATATAATATGTATTTTATTAAACAAATCTGTTTGCTTTCATCTTTTAATGCTAGAAGTTTGGAGGATGTAGAGGAATAAAGTGTGGTTTCTTTTTTCAAAAGAGCATGTACTTTACTTCCATTTCCAGCCGTGTATGATTTTTCTGAGGAACTCTCCTGCTATAGTTCAGCTAGACCCTGCCTAAATTAGAAAATGTATTTTTTTAAGCATTTCTAACTCTACAAAAATAAGGGAAATCTCCATGGATCAAGAAAAGTCAAAACCAAAAAATTAAAAGGAGAGAAGGGGAAGAGAGAGGAAGAGGAGTTGAAACTAGAGCAGGGAACTGTGAGCCATAAGATAGCAGATGGTGTTGTCTTGAGGCAAATGCTGGTCCCATTGGGATCTAGAGGCTAACGTTGGGCCCTCCTACATGTTGGGGGAGCTGGACCTGAAAAGCTCATACTAAGCCATGACCTTGAATGAGACAAGGCAGTCTTCCGTCAGTCCCATGCCGAAGCAAATTCAAATCTTTGTGGGGGAATACTTCCCAAGTTCTGGCCCTTGGAATTTCTACTGATTAAAATCTACCAAATGTAAGCTCAGAACTTGAAAAAAAAAAAAAAAAGCTAAATCACCAAATCTGTCTGGCTAGGTATCCTGCCTGCCCCTCACCCCATTCAACTAAAAATACTGAATGTAATTAAATTTCATTTCTTAAAAGCATTGAAGTACTGGAAAGATACATAGTATTTATCAGGTCAATATAGA
Source organism: Balaenoptera ricei (assembly GCF_028023285.1). Classification (NCBI taxonomy): domain Eukaryota; kingdom Metazoa; phylum Chordata; class Mammalia; order Artiodactyla; family Balaenopteridae; genus Balaenoptera; species Balaenoptera ricei. The sequence goes on from NC_082648.1 coordinate 69,585,224, forward strand.
GGAGAAGGTAGGAGCCCACAAAGATGATGGAAATGCTGAAGCTACTAAGGGTATTTGTATACCATGGCAAACTTGAGCTTTGGTTTCAAAGCCCTGCAAGGAGTGGGTTACAGATGATAAAACTTGCACTTAGGCAAACACAGAGAGGAGTCCCATAGGACAAACTCTCGTAAGTTGAGACCACAAGGATAAGGACTAAAGTTAGAGCAGCTGTAGTAGAAATAGAGTAGATTGAAACATTTAAGATTATGTAGAGGAGTAGAGATAAAGGAGAAGGATTGTCAAGGACTATTATCAGATTTCTGTTCCAAGCCACTGGGTAGGTGATGGTACAGCTTACATGATGGGAAAAACTAAGGAAGGACCAAGTTTCAGGGCAAAGTTTTGAACATGCTTAATAATTTGAGATTGCTTTATATATGAGTGATCATATTTTGGGAAAGTTTTATAAATACAGACATCTAAATACATGGAAATGCAACTGTTGTAGCATAATCACATAGGATTTATTTTTCTCTTATTTTCCAGAAAATCTGTAAGGTAGTAGCTGACATTGGTTCATATGGTTCAAGGGTGTGAGGGCCAAGGTCTCTGCAGTTTTATTGGCCTTTCACTATGGTTACATAATGGCTGCTGCTGCTCCAGCCATTGTAGTTCAAATGGAAAGAAATATGAAGATGGAAGAACTTTTCCCATGTGAGACAGCATCCTTTAAAGAACTTCCCTGGAAATTCTACCCAACAACTTCCTCTCCTCCATAGGCCATCTCTAGAAGGCTGGGAAATGTAACCTCCTAGATGGGCACACTGCAGCTCCAAATGAAATCAAGATTCTGTGAGTAACGAAGAAGGAGAAACTGGATATTGGTAGGCATTTAGCATTGTCTGCCTCTGTATGTGTGTGTGTGTGTGTGTATAGACACACATGTGTAATATTAATACATGAATAGGTCCCTGGCAAGGGGAGAGTGATAAGGAGTGTGGGTAATATAACAGTATGTACATGTAACAGAATGTAATCATATCCATTGTCCTCTTCTTTCTTTTAATAATATAACTCCTCTTAGTTTTAGTACAGCAAACATCACCCAGACACACAGCTAGAGTCCCTATCTCCCATGGGAGAAAATTCAAGCCAGTAGAATGTGAGTCAGATAATGTGTGCAATTTATTTAAAAGGGAACTGCTTGCCCCCCTATTTTTTTTTTTTTTTCGCTCTTCCTACTGGCTAAGGAATAACAATCACCTTGATACTAAAGTTGGTAGCTAACTCTTTAAGGATGGCAGAGCATCCTGACCCATATGGGTCTCTGGATAACATGCTCTATACTGCCTGCCTTTCTCTGTACTATGACAAGAGAAAAAGATTTCTCTCTTATTTAAAGACCTACGTTCTGAGCTCTTTTGTGGTACCCTATCTAGTACAGGTGGATCTAAGGTCTTGTTCTGAATGCCTCTCCTTTGGTGAAACTTTTACCTTGAGACTGTAACTGTTATGCACTATGAATATATAACAAGCCGACAATAATAGCAACAACAAAGAATAACAAATTTTATATATATGAATATATACGATTTATAAGTGATTTCTTAGAGATAAGAAAAAAAGAGACTATGATAAGTGTTAAAAGAGCTATTCCAGCCGGAAGGTAAAAATTATTTCCTGTTAGGAAATCAGGAAGAGCTTTGTGAAGATAGTAACTTTTGAATTGAGCTTTGTGGGGTAGGATTTAGGTAGACAAAAATGTGGAGAGGAGCATTCCAAGTATTAGGAACAAGGTGGGTTAAGGCATGGCAGGGCACTCATTGGAGATGGATGAATATTCTAGGTGATAACCTGATTCATATAAAGTACAGAAGTGTGATATGAGGTGGAAAAGAAAAGCAGGAGTCAGTTCAAAAGGACCTCATATGGAAAGTCCATTTTGGAAATGAGAATTTTGAGCAGAACAATAACATGACCAAAAGCAGAAGTTGTTAAGGCCTGTGATTTTTCAGCCATGAGATTCACTGGGACCCTAGCAGTGGAACAGTGGGGAAACCTGAAATCGTGGGACCAAGGCTAGGAGAACTAACGCAAGAGAAGCATTCACCCCAAAGGAGGTAGCTAGCTGCTGACGCTGGTATTCAAAAGGCAAACTCCAGTCAGATATGAGCTGACATCTATTATCAAAGGGTCTTATTGGAAAATTGGAGCACACACAGCAGGAGTTTCTGATCAGATGTAAAACTACACATGATGGTTAATAAATACTATGGCAAGGGCTTTCTCTGGCTCTCCCAGTATATTGACTGACGTTTGGACAGTGAAAATGAAAGAGTTCTACTTAAAAAAAAAAAAAAAAAATGATGAGCATTTACTATGAATAAAGCACTATTTCAAATATAATACTTTACTTATATTAATTACTTTATTCCTCATAATACTCCTGTAAAGTAATACAGTCATTTCTTGGTATCCATAGGGGATTGGTTCCAAAACCCTTGTGGATACCAAAATTCATGGATGCTCAAGTTCCTTACATAAAATGGCATGGTATTTATATGTAACCTACTCATATCCTCCTGTGTACTTTAAGTCATCTCTAGATTACTTATACCTAACACGATGCATATGCTATGTATATAGTTGCCTGGTGCACAGCAAATTCAAGTTTTGCCTTTTAGAACTTTCTGGAATTTATTTTCCAAATAGTTTCAATCCACAGTTGGTTGAATTCTGTAGATGCGGAACCCATGGATATGGAAGGCTGACTGTACTGTTATCATCGTGTTCATTTTCAGCTGAGAAAACTAAATCACAGAGAGGTTAAGTAACCTGTCTGAGGTCACACAGTTAATAAGTGAAGGAGTTAGAATTTTAGCCCAGTCATCCTGGCTTAGATTCACACTCTTAAAACTCAAAGCTGGGGTAGAGGGATAGGATTTGGCCTCTGGGGAGATTCTGTTAAATTTTAAACCATCAGGGCTATAACCCAGTGTGTTAGCATTCTGAATGGGTACCAGTTTTATCAGAGGACTAGAATCTAAATGAGAACCTGAGACAAAATTATAGGCAGACTGTGTGGTCATAAATAGGGGTGAGTAGGGGAAGATGCTCCTCAGGGAGTGCACAAATGCTAGTTCTTCCAGGGTACAGAATAGAGGCCAAGCGTAGAACTGAAGACGAGTTCTAGCCCTCACCTGGGTTTAAGAACAGTGCTCCTTAAATATGGAAAAGCTTGGTTAGTTTGAGTTTAGCAGCTGGGTAGGGACATTGATTTGGCAGAGACTGAGACAGTTTGGGGATCGGTAAATGTGTCCTTGCTAATACTGGGTTAAGACAGTTCCCTAATCCCTGCCTCCCTCTCTTCAGTTTTGTACTCTATAATTTGTTCATAGTCCAGTAAAGTGACCTGATGCTGTTTTCCTTCTCTGGAATATGGTTAGGATGAGGTGTCTCTGAGTGTCCCAGCTCCTGTAAAAGTGCTCACCTTTTGTCTGAAGGAGCAGCACTAACCTTAAAGGCCTTTATTTTGTGTTAAGGTTCAGTAAATATAGGTACTCGTAAGATAAATGTGGCACCTCCCACTTTTTCTATAAGCTGTCTTTTTATGCAGATATCAGCTATTTTGTTTATTAGGATTAAAATTTTATTAAATGGACATGACTTTAATAATTCTGTCCTATTTTAATTTCTCCTTTCTTTTTTGCTTTTATTGCCTGTACTACATAATTAGCTTTTTTTATTTCTAATCATTTTCTGTCTGTGTGGGCTACATGGGCACTGAGAGAAAGGAGGTTGAGAAAGCTTCAGGATGAATTCTGCCTGTAATGTAGAGGTATGTGACTTCTGAAGAGCCACATCTTGGAAAGCAAGAGAGTGGTTAACCATACCTGTATCGGTTTAAATACTTTTGCCTACAGATAATAGCAAGTTTACTTAACAGTGGCGTAAGCAATAAAGTCATTATCTCACATTATCAGCAGTCAGGAGGTAGCAGTTCTAGGGTTGGTTCACTGGCTTCCTGACATCAGGGCACTGGGCTCACATCTAGACTTCCTTCTCCGGGCTACAAGGTGACTGCTGCAGTTGTAAGCATCATGTCTTCATGAGAAGTAGGTATGAATTAGAGCCTTTCTTCTCAAGCATCTCTCTTCTTTTGTCAAGGAGGAAAAAAAAATCCATCCAGAAATTTCTTAGCAGAATTGCCTCATGTCTCATTGTCTAGACATAATTCACAGGGCACCTTCTGGCTGCAAAGGAGTCTGACAAAGTGAATATTTGACTTTTTCAGTTTCCGTTGTGGGGCAAGCAGAGTAGACAGGCGTTAAAAATGACTGTTGAATAGCTTCTAAAAGGATCTGCAGAAACATCCTTTTTCTTCTCCCCCCTGGCCCACCCTACCAGCAGCTCCTTCCTTCCTTCTTCCCTGTCTCCTCTCTCTGTGTCCTGATTTTGGGGGTTGAGAGGAATAACTCTCTAAAGGAGAGGTGCAGTGATTTCTCCATATATTCTTTTGCTTTGGTACCACCACATTATTCAACCATAGGTGATTTAGTATTTATCTCTCACGATAGACTCTGAGCTCCTCTAAGACAAAAAGCTTATCTTTAAAATTTTTCTTTTAAATGCCTAACACTCACCATAATATGTGGTATTATAGTAAGTGCTCAATTAAAGAAATGGCATGAAATGAAATAATAAATTAAGGAAAAAGTGATTCAACACTGTTTAAAACTAAAGAAGGAACAAAAGTATTTGATAAGACATCTTGAGAAAAAATAATTATGTTGAAATAAGTAGTTTGAGAATTAAAGGTATCAGGCTGGCTTTGGCCTTCATAGCAAAGTTAAGAAACAGGTTAGGGAAGTTTTACATTCCAGAGATCACTAGAGCAAAATGATGAAAGCACACTACCCTGACGAGATAGAGGTCTTACTGAACTTTAAATCTCTATAACCTCAGATTATAAATTATAATTCCTCTCTTTGTTATTCCTTGAGAAGAAACAAAAAGATTTCAGATATTCACCTATTAATTACAAATTTTTTTTCTCCCAAGCATGTTATCTTTAACCACAAAGCATATGATGACCACAAAGTTGTAAACCGTGTTCTTGGAAGAAAATTGTATTTGTTCTCTTGATTATAGTAGTGATTCTGCATTTGTTTTACTCAGACCCACTTTAAATATATTTTATATCACTACCTAGTATGTATATAAATAGATAAATAGATAAATAATACTGGTACCAAACTTTTATTAAAAAGTACTTTTTATTCTTTGTAGTTAATATTTGTTCTTTGAAAGGTACTGGGTCTCACAACACACAATGTGTGCTGGTATTCTTTATTCTATTTCTTTCTATTGTGTAAAATATTGATCACAATCCACTAAATTAATTTCATGATCCAGTAGTGGGTCATAGCCAGTGGTGTGACGCTGAATGTTTAAATGGTTTGCTCCGTCCCTGAATAAAAGCCCTAATATGTAGCGTTTCCTGATTTCCATGGTATAAATGCACCCAGTTTGGCCAGTTTCAAGCTATCAACCTGTTGTCACTGAATGCTGAACTGGGAAGAGATGACACAATCTCTCTCTGGAGCCAACTTCACTGCACCACTGGCTTTAACCCACAGTTTGAAATAAACATAAATTTAGGTTTGTTATAAGTAAGTGAATTTGTTCATTTAAGCTGCAAATCAGCTTATCTTTAAAGCATCCCAAACAGTGTCTGGTATATAGCAGATGCTGAATATATATTTGTTAAAAGAATGAGTCGCTTTCTTTTGACAAATATAAAGGAATATTTATGTCTTCCTTAGTTTGTTTCTTTTTCAGTTGTCCAACTTTTCAAATAAAGACTTCAGTTTCTCAACTGAATCTCACAGAGATCTTTCAGATTTGTTAATAACTTCCTGCTATATCACATGTTCATTACTTAAAATTTTTAAAAGAATTTTAGCATAAAATTTGAGAAAATGAAAACAAATTATTATTAAAAACAAATTATAAGTGATTGTATTTCAAAATAATTCTTCGTAGAAAGATTTTTTTAAAATTTTTATTGAAGTATAGTTGATTTACAGTGTTGTGTTAGTTTCTGCTGTACAGCAAAGTGATTCAGTTATACATGTATATATTCTTTTTCATATTCTTTTCCATTATGGTTTATCACGGGATATTGAATATAGTTCCCTGTGCTGCACAGTAAGATCTTGTTGTTTATCCATCATATATATAATAGTTTGCATCTGCTAATCTCAAACTCCAGATCCTTCCCTCCCCCACCCCCCAAAAAGAAAGTTTTAAACACAAGTAATTTATAAATGATTGGTAATATTTCAAATTAATTCTTTTCAATGAACTTTCTTTTAGTCTTTCTATAAATCATTACTGTTTGATCCAGAATCTGGATATTGGGGCATGGAAATTTTTTAGCAAGTCTGACTAATTTAAAATCAGCCTAAAATTAAAATGAAGATTCTCTGAAATTATGAAGACATAAGAACTGATTTAGTAACAAGTTTGGGCATTGAGAATATCAGTGAACATTTTATTCAGCATAGAAATTGCTGGGATGTAGGAGACACTCAGGAAACTGTGTACCCACCAACTGCCCACTTTGCTAGACACCAGGGATACCTAGATAAGACAGTATAAAGAAATTGACAACCCAATGGGAAGACAAATAACAAAAGGGATGCATTTTAACTGGACTTCCCACAATTTTTATATTCATATTGCTTCTCTCCTGTATGTGTTTAATGTTTTTTAAGAGATTCATATCACCTAATGTCTTTCCCATACTTGTAACATGTAAAGGGTTTTTCCCCAGTGTGGATTTACTTATGTCAATTAAGGGATTAATGCTGGCTAAAGTCTTTCCCACATTTATTGCCTTCATATAGTCTCTCTACAGTGTGAATTGTGATAGACAATAAGGCTTGTATCATTGCTAAAGAGTTTCCCGTATTCATTACATTCATAAGAATTTTCTCCAGTACAGATTTTCTGATTTTGAATCAGGGAGGATCTATGGCTACAGTATATTATGACAAATTCTGCATTTATGCAGTTTCTCTCTTATATGATCTTTCACATGTATAGTGATTTGTATGGCCTAAAGGCTTTTCCGCACTTATTGTACTACTGGGTTTCTCTCCATTATGTACTCTTTGATGAGCAGTAAGATTTGAGCCTTTGCTAAATGCTTTCCCACATTCATTACATTTATATGGCTTTTCTCCAATATGAATTCTCTGATGTACAGTAAGGTTTGAACTACAGCTGAAGGTCTTCCCACATTTAATACATTCATAGGGTTTCTCTCCAGTATGAATTCTGTGATGTTGAAACAGGGATGCCCTATGACTGAAGGCTTTCCCACATATACTACATTCATAAGGTTTCAATCTAGTGTGGTTTCTCAAATGCATATTCAGTGATTCAGGCTGGCTGAAGGATTTCCTGCATTTTTGACATTCGAAGGGTTTTTCTTCGGTATGAATACTGTGATGCTGAATAAGAAATGAGAGGCTGCTAAAGACTTTCAGACATTTGTTGCATTCAAATTGTTTCTCTATACTGTGAATTCTTTGATGTCGAGTAAGCTGTGAGCTACAGCAAAAGGCTTTTCCACATTCGCTACGTTCATAAGTTTTCTCTCCAGTGTGAATTTTCTGATGGTGAATGAGAGATGACCTGTGAATGAAGGCCTTCCCACATATTCGACATTCATAGAGTTTTTCTTGAGTATGAATTCTCAGTTATTCAATGAGATGTGAAACACGACTAAAAGCCTTTCCACAGTTCATACATTCATATGGTTTCTCTCCAGTGTGAGTGCTTTAATGATTAGTAAGTGATGAGACATGGCTAAAGGCCTTCCCACATTCAATACATTTGTAAAGTTTCTCTCCACTGTGGCTTATTTGATGTCAAGTAAGGGATGAGCCATGGCTAAAAGTCTTCCCACATTCATGACATTCATAGGGTTTCTCTCCTGTATGAATTCTCCAATGGCGATTAAGGATTGATTGTTTTCCAAAGGCTTTCCCACATTCACTACATGTATAGATTTTCTCTCTATTAAAAGTCTGGTGAAGGGTAAGAGATTTGCTTTGGCTGAAGGCTGCCACACTTTCATTAGAATTCAAAAGTTTCTTTCCATCATTGATAGTCTCATTTTTTATAACTGAATTTGCCGGTAAGCTCTTCTTAAATATATCACGTTTATGTGACTTCCCTTCAGCAGAAATTCTCTGTGGTTCAGAAAGAATAGACTTTAAAGGCAAGATGCTTCTAAACGTATTGCATTTGTAAACACTTTCCCCGGTGGGACTTTCTCTAAAGGTGAGGGTCACTGGTCTGAAATGTTCTACCTGATTTTCACACTTCCCCTCCAACTTCTCTATATAATCCAAGTCCTTGTTAAAATTTGAAAATTCATGACTTTGTTTTATAGTTTTTTCCATTATTACCATTTGGGGAAAATCTTCATCATAAATATCTTCCTTCGTTGATAATTCTTTGCTTTTCCATCTTGATTTCCAATCTGGAAACAAACTTTTGACAGCTTTTTCTCCACCATCCAAGGTTCTTTGCCATATATATTTTCCCTCTTCCTTATTAGAGTTGGATGCACAGAGAGAGTAATATGTAAATGCCCAAGGAAGTCCAAAAATACCCTATAGGGAGGAGATGCTTTAACTGACTAGAGTTTTACTTCTGTCTCTGCAGTGCTATGGCCTTGGATAAATCAGTTTGCCTTTGTGGATCATTTGTAAATTAGTAAAAAGAGAGGTGTTAAATTAGATTATCTTGGAGGTCTCTCTTATGACTCTAATAATATGATTCTGTGACTTGAATGTAGCTTTCCAAAACGTGTCTTTTATTTAAACTGAACTTCACCTATATTTATCACAACATTTAGATTTAGTTCTAGTTTCTTTTCTTCTTAATTATATAGGGTTTGCATAAACAAATACTGTGCTTTCCTGCTTTGATTCTGCATTTGGAGTAGGATAATGGGGAGTTTTTGAAAATCATAGTTTTAAATCTATAACATTGTAAGAATGGCCATAAATTTTCCCAAAGTTTTATGTTGAGGTATAATTACTAATAGTAATTCCTAGTTAAACTCATATTTAAGTTTTCATTTTCTTAACTATCAATATTAACAGTTTATTAACCTGTTCAGAAATTCAGTAACTATCAGGAGCTGTCTTGGCTTGAAGAAGGTATTGCTCTTGTAATCTTAGAGCAGATAAGTAGACTCTACTGTCAACCTTGTAGATTCAGCTGTTTATAAGCTTTAGTTACAACATCACATTACTTCTCACTGTTCAGCTGGGCTTACGTCTCATGAAAATTCTTGCCAGTTAACATGGGGTGAATGCAGAGATTTCTAGATGTACTTGGCAGTCTGTGCACAATCACCTCACACAGACAGCTGTATCTGATCTTCAGTCAGTTGTGCATTTTCTAGAGTATTGGCACTGATTTTACTTTTGCCATAGGGCATCTTCTTGCTGCCTACAAGTAGTTAGACATGGAGTTTTAATACATTTTCCCCTTTCTTTAATTGGCGCTTCGTTATTTTTTGTGACTAATAGAAAGTGGTTTTAGAAGCTCATGCAGATTGTATTTATTCAACAAAAAACAAGTTCTCCCTGTGCTCGTGAATGTAATTAAATCTAAAACAAAATTAATATATCCACTTAAAAGAAGTAATAAATAGAAATAGTATATGCTTCAAATATAAGGTAATATGAAATCAAAGCTGATAGAAATTCTTATCAGAAAGTTTACAGTCAAACTAATATAAAACAGGCTTTTAAAAAAAACTGCTTTACATTCTACTAGTTTTATATACAAATTTGGATTTGTATACTATATAGCAAAGGATGTTGAAAAATATTTTGCTATAAATATTGTATTCTCACATTTCTTTTTTCACATGATAAATTATAAGCAAGTTGTCTAAATTTCTTTCATCAGTCTGGCACAATGAGCAAAATTTTCATAGGAATGAAGTTACAATGTGATTCATAATATTAGTGTAAAGATTGTCTCATTGACTTAATGTTTCAGATGGTCCATATGTGTCTCAATGTAAACTCTTTTATTAAGACTGGAGTCTTGAATATAAAGAGTGTATCAAGAGCAGCAGAGGAAACTTGTCATGCACAGCGAGAAGCTGCTATCACAGTGTTTGCCAGACCAGTGCACTGTTTTCTGTCAGTACCTGAACTTTGCCATTCTTATAGTCATGCATAAAAATATCAAGGCAGTGCTATCTAGACTGATTCATTAAGAAACAATATTTGAATGTAGATATGACTTTATTAAAGCAGTATATACATTTTAAACTAGGTGTTTTTCTTTTGTGTATATACTGTAATTTACATATTCCTTTGAGATTACATTTCTAGCTGTGCTTTTAACCAAAGGATAAGTGAAATATTAATACACTGATTATGTAATGGAGCTACAAGTGGAGATGAGAAGCAGGAAAAAGGATGATGTAAAAAGGGCTAAACCTGGTGTTGTCTAGAGAGAAACAAATGAGAAATAATAAATTATTCTTTTACCACTGACTAACCAGCTATCCTCTTTAGAGTATTCTGTGAAACAAAAGACCATGCATGGAATATATATCTCAGTGACTTAAATTGAAGATACTTTCCGGTGAAGGCAGAAGGAGAGGACACAGTAGGGCCTCAGTTCATATTATGGAATTGATTAATTAATTAATGTGAACATATGATTGTTCTGCTGTGATTTTCTTTAAATGTCTTGAATTCTAGGATCTTTCTCTGTACCTCTTTTACAACTTGAATCTTTATTGAGAGCAACACATAACTTTTATATTTTTAAGTTACCAAATTTTTTTTTTTTTTTTTTTTTTTTTTTAAGATTTATTTATTGATTGATTGATTGCTATGTTGGGTCTTTGTTTCTGTGCGAGGGCTTTCTCTAGTTGCGGCAAGTGGGGGCCACTCTTCATCGCGGTGCGCGGGCCTCTCACTATCACGGCCTCTCTTGTTGCCGAGCACAGGCTCCAGACGCGCAGGCTCAGTAGTTGTGGCTCACGGGCCTAGTTGCTCCGCGGCATGTGGGATCTTCCCAGGCCAGGGCTCGAACCCGTGTGCCCTGCATTAGCAGGCAGACTCTCAACCACTGCGCCACCAGGGAAGCCCAAGTTACCAAATTTTTATACCCATATTTATTCTAAGCATTTTAAGAGAGTGGATCAATTTTTAGAATTTATCTACTTTTAAAATATCTAGTTATTCCTCTTCTGGTTGTACTAGTTTGAATTTATTCTTTAACTGAAGAGTGTTGATGAAAATTAGTCAATCTAAGAAAGAAATGGAAAATTTTATTCAAGCCAAATTGAAGGTTATAACCCGGGAACAGCATCTCAGAGAGCTCTGCGAACTGCTCTACCCATTAAAAGTCAAAGCACAGTTAGTTTTTTGAGATGTACATTAAATGGCATATTAGGACTTGAGGACACGGGGAGGGGGAAGGGTAAGCTGGGACGAAGTGAGAGAGTGGCATGGATTTATATATACTACCAAATGTAAAATAGATAGCTTGTGGGAAGCAGCCGCCTGGCACAGGGAGATCAGCTCGGTGCTTTGTGACCACCTAGAGGGGTGGGATAGGGAGGGTGGGAGGGAGACACAAGAGGGAGGAGATATGGGGATATATGTATATGTATAGCTGATTCACTTTGTTATAAAGCAGAAACTAACACGCCATTGTAAAGCAATTGTACTCCAATAAAGATGTTAAATAAATGGCATATTATTGACAGTTTACACAATCCAGATCTAAGCGTCATCTTGGCCCCTTACAAGATCAAGAAGGTAAGTTATCTTTTAAGGAGTTGTCTTGTTGATGCTAGGAGAATGTTGCTCTTTATGGTTGAGCAGGTATTCCTGCCAATAGGAGAGGTTTGGTCGATGCATGATACAGATACACAATGCACAGTGCAGGGAGAGAGGAGGCCAAAGGACAGAGAAGACTTTTTTATGTTTAAATTTTTCTTGTCTTGCCATAAAATACAAATTTTATTTCACAAGAGTATAGGTCTGATTTACATAGTTGAATTATATTTATCCTTTTAGTTTTAATATATTCAAGAAACTGGTAAGATACGAATGCTTCAGAAATCTGGGCAGTTTGGTATAATTTCAATATGCCTGTTATCCTTAGATAATATTTTGAATACCGTATACAGTTAACCTTATTTAAAGGCTAAAATGAATATCAAGAAATTTTCATAGAATTGTGCTATAGCCTTTGATGCTTATTTTAAGCTATAACATTCTAAGGTGGAAAATAAGTTTCCAGACTTCTACAACTAAAATTCAAATGTTATCTTTACTTGAGAGTGTGTCAGTCTCTACCTGGCAAGTCTTCAGATACCCTTGAAGAGTATTTGTAAGGAAGCCTAGGGAGTCTTAGTCGATCCTTGAAAAGGATAACAAGGAACAGAGACTGAACTTCAAAACAAAAGGGTTGGTAAATGATATATATTTGGACTTAAAAAAAATTTTTTTTTTGTGAGAAACTATAAGGTGCCTATCAACGTAAATTTTATTTTTATTGTTATAAAGCATTATAAAAATGACACAGATGCATGTCACACACACAAAAATAAATTTTAATAAAGTACTTTATACTGTGAATAAACTAAAAATATTAAGCATTTATTTACCTTTTAACGTAAGTAATACATAGATATATTATCATTAATAAAAAAATTCTGACAGTATACAAACATGTACAATAAAAAGTTAAAGCCCTTTTTTGGCATCACTACCCACAGTGACACCGCCTTCTCATATTTCTTTCTGTGCATGTACATATATACAAATACATATATGTATAAATATTTAGGATTTAAGATAAATGTAATGATTCACTAATTCATTTACCTATTCTTCTAACAAATATTTATTGCACATCTACAATGTGCCAGGTACTTTTCTAGGAGCTAGAAAAATGGAAGGAAAAATGTTCCTGCTGTCATGTCTTATCATTCGATCCTAGTGGGTAGAGACAGCAGAGTAATAAGCAAATAGATAGATAGATAGATAGATAGATAGATAGATAGATAGATAGATCGATCTATATCTACCTCTTTCTCTCTCTATATATATATCCTAATGTATCCTAATGTACCCCCCGCCCCACCTTTCCCCTGTGGTAACCATACATTTGTTTTCTATGCTGTGAGTCTGTTTCTGTTTTGTAAATAAGTTCATTTGTATCATTTTTTTTTTTAGATTCCACATATAAGTGATATCATATTATACTTGTCTTTCTCTGATTTACTTCACTTAGTATGATAATCTCTAGGTCCATCCATTTTGCTGCAAATGACATTTTTCATTCTTTTTTATGACTCAGTAATATTCCATTGTATATATGTACCACATCCTCTTTATCCATTCATCTGTCAGTGGATACTTAGGTTGCTTTTATGTCTTGGCTATTGTAAATGGTGCTGCTGTGAACATTGGGGTGCATGTATCTTTTTGAATTAGAGTTTTCTCAAAATACATGCCCAAGGGTGGGATTGCTGGATCATATGGCAACTCTCTTTTTAGCTTTTTAAGGAACCTCCATACTGTTTTCCATAGTGGCTGCACCAATTTACATAGTCCCCAGCAGTATAGGAGGGTTCCCTTTTCTCCACACCCTCCCACCATTTATTATTTGTAGAATTTTTGATGATGGCCATTCTTACTGGTGTGAGGTGATACCTCATTGTAATTTTGATTTGCATTTCTCTAATAATGAGATGTCTGGCATTTTTTCATGTGCCTATTGGCCATCTGTATGTCTTCTTTGAAGAAATGTCTATTTAGGTCTTCTGCCCATTTCTTGATTGGGTTGTTTGTTTTTTTTGATATTGAGTTGCGTGAGCTGTTTATATATTTTGGAAATTAATCTGTTGTCGGTTGCATTGTTTGCAAATATTTTCTCCCATTCCGTAGGTTGTCTTTTCATTTTGTTTATGGTTTCCTTTGCTGTGCAAAAGTTTATAAGTTTGATTAGGTCCCATTTGTTTATTCTTGCTTTTATTTCTTTTGCCTTGGGAGACTGACCTGAGAAAACATTGGTATAATTTATGTCAGAGAATGTTTTGCCTATGTTCTCTTCTTGGAGTTTTATGATGTCATGTCATATTTAAGTCTTTAAGCCATTTTGAGTTTATTTTTGTGTATGGTGTGAGAGAGTGTTCTAACTTCATTGATTTACATGTGACTGTCCAGCTTTCCCAACACCACTTAATGAAGAGACTGTCTTTTCTCCATTTACATTCTTGCCTCCTTTGTTGAAGATTAATTGACTGTAGCTGTGTGGGTTTATTTCTGGGCTCTCTATTCTGTTCCATTGATCCTATGTCTGTTTTTGTGCCAATACCGCACTGTTTTGATTACTGTCGCTTTGTGGTATTGTCTGAAGTCTAGGAGGGTTATACCTTCAGCTTTGTTCTTTTTCCTCAGGATTGCTTTGGCAATTCTGAGTCTTTTGTGGTTCCATATAAATTTTAGGATTATTTGTTCTAGTTCTGTGAAAAATGTCATGGATAATTTGATAGGGATCACATTACTGTAGATTACTTTGGGTAGTGTGGCCATTTTAACAATATTAATTCTTCCAGTCTAAGAACATGGTATATCTTTTTATTTCTTTGAATCATCTTCAGTTACCTTTATCAGTGTTTTATAGTTCTCAGCGTGTAAGTCTTTCACCTCCTTGGTCAGGTTTATTCCTACCTTTTTTTTTTGACACAATTTTAAAAGGGATTTTTTTTTTTTTTTACTTTCTCTTTCTGATATTTCGTTGTTAAGAGTAAGGAAATTCAACAGATTTCTGTACGTTAATCTTGTAACCTCCTACCTTGCTGAATTCGTTTATCTGTTCTAATAGTTTTTATGTGGAGTCTTTAGGGTTTTCTATATAGACTATTATATCATCTGCATATAATGACAATTTTACCTCTTCCCTGCCAGTTTGGATAACTTTTATTTCTTTTCTTGTCTGATTGCTGTGGCTAGGACTTCCAATACTATGTTGAATAGAAATGATAAGAGTGGGCATCCTTGTCTTGTTCCAGATTTTAGCAGGAAGACTTTCAGCTTTTCCCTGTTGAGTATTATGTTGGTGTGCGTTTGTCATAAATAGCTTTTATTATATTGAGATATGTTTTCTCTATACCCACTTCGGTGAGAGTTTTTGTTGTGAATGGATGCTGAATTTTATCAGATGCTTTTTCTGCATCTGTTGAAATGATCGTGTGTTTTTTTCCTTTTCTTTTGTTGATGTGGTGTATCACATTGATTGATCTGTGTATGTTGAACCATTCTTGTGACCCTAGGATGAATCCAACTTGATCATGGTATATAATCCTTTTTATGTGTTGTTGCATTCAGTTTGCTAATTGAGGATTTTCACATCTGTGTTCATCAAAGATACTGGCCTGTAATTTTCTTTTTTGGTAGTATCTTTGTCTGGTTTTGGTATTAAGATAATGGTGTCTTCATAGAATGACTTTGAGAGTGTTCCCTCCTCTGCAGTCTTTTGGAAGAGTTTGAAAAGAATTGGTATAAGTTCTTCTCTGTATGTTTGGTAGAATTCCTCAATGAAACCATCTGGTCCTGAACTTTTGTTTGCAAAGTTTTTTCTTTATTACAGATTCTATTTCAAGTCTAGTGATAATTGTTCAAATTATCTGTTTCTTCTTGATTCAGTTTTCATGGGCCGTATATTTCTAGAAACTTGTCCACTACTTCTAGGTTGTCCAATTTATTGGCATATAATTGTTCATAGTATTCTCTTGTGGGATTTTTTTGTATTTCTGTGGTATTGGTTTTTATTTATCCTCTTTCATTTCTTTTTTTGTTTATTTGGTCCTCTCTCTTTTCTTCTTGGTGAGTGGTCAGAGGTTTGTCAATTTTGTTTATCCTTTCAAAAACCCAGCTCTTGGTTTTATTGATTTTTTTCTAATTTTTTTGAATCTCTATTTTATTTATTTCCTCTCTGATCTTTATTATTTCCTTCTTTATGCTGACTTTAGGTTTTGTTTGTTTTTCTAATTCTTTTAGGCGGTAGGTTAGGTTGTTTATTTGAGATTTTTCTTGCTTTATGAGGAAGGCCTGTGTTGCTGAGAACTTCCCTCTTAGGACTGCTTTTGCTGCATCCCATATGTTTCATATGTTTGTGTTTTCATTGTCATTTGTCTCAAGGTATTTTTAAATTTCCTCTTTGATTTCATTGTTGACCCATTGGTTTTTAGTAGCATGTTGTTTAGTCTCCATGTAATCATTTTCTTCTCGTTTCTCTTTGTGTGGTTGATTTCTAGTTTCCTGTTGTTGTGGTCAGAAAAGATGCTTGAAATAATTTCTGTCCTCTTAAATTTGTTGAGGCTTTTTTTGTGAAGGGACACTGTTTTATATGAAGCAGCCAGGGAAGACCTTGTTGTTAACATAACATTTGAGCAGACATTTGAAGGATGAGAGAGGGACCAATGCAGTTATTCTGGAGAAATATTGTTCCAGGCAGAGGGAACAGCAAGTAAAAAGCCCAAAGGGAGGAGCTTGCTTGCCTTTTTCAAGGGACACTGCAGACACCAGTATGGATGAAACAAAGTGTCAAGATCAGAAACAGTGAGATCAGTTAGGAAGCTGATCTAGATGAGAGATGATGGTGGTTTAGATCAGAGAGGAGCAGTAGAAGAAATGGTTAAATTCTCGATATTATTTTTAAAGTATTGCTAGCAGAAATTATTGACAGATTCAATGGGTTGTGAAGGAAAGAAGAAAGCCAAGTGTAATTCAAAGATTTTTGGCCTGAAACAATGGGAAAATGGAGTTGTCATTTAGTGAACTGGATACGACTGCTGAAAGAATAGAATTGAGGTGGAAGTTGTTTAGTTTTGGACAGTTTGAGTTTGACCTTCCTTTTAAAAATTCAAGTGTGGAGGCTATATTATCAGTGGATAGATAATTCTGAGTTTCTGAGGACAAATCTGGGTTAAAGATAAATCCCTGAGTTATTAACGTATAGATAGTAAGTCTGAGTGAGATCACTTAGGGAACAGAAATTTTGAAAAGAAGTACAGAGACTGAACCTAGGAATATTCCAAAGGAGTTTGGGAAGATAAGGAGGACCAGCAAGGTGACCTAATAAGGAAGAACAGTACAGTGTTGATCTCTTACTTAGCAATGTATCTTGGAGCTCTCCCCATTGTTAACATATATAGATTTACTAAATTTGTTTAATACAGGACAAAGTATTCCTTGGAATGGATGTACCATATTCTATTTTGCTTCTGCTATATTGATGGTATTTGTTTTCTCATTTTCTTCTCTAACTATAATTTTTGTTTTATCTAGTTCCGTAATCTATCTGGATTATTTTTGTTTATGATTTGCAAAATGGTTCTAATTTTATATTTTTCTGAATGCTATTTATTGAATAATCTATGCTTTCACACATTGATAGGAAATGACACCTTTCTCAGATAGTGCATTTTTAGGTTCTCTTCTTTTCCCTTAATCTGTTAGTTCCTGTGATAATACTATACTGTTAAAATTACTGTAGTTTATTTGAACCTTTGAAATCCAGTAGAGCAAGTCCCCCAAAGTTCTTATATTTCAGAATTTTCTTAGTTAACCTCATGCATTTTTCTCTTTTATATGAGTTTTACTTATTTATTTACTTTAAAAAGAGTGACCATTTTACTTCATTGGTCTGTGTAAGACATACAGATGCAATTTTATATTTTTTAGAGACCAGATATGGGGTTACTGAGTGAGTTTCCCTAAAGAAGAGATTTCAGTCACGAAGGGCTCGCTGACTGCAGCTCATTTATTGTCTGGGCTCAGCAATGGAAGCCAGGATATTCAGTGCACATATGGTGAACAATGCCAGATAGGAAAGTCGAACAATAAGGCTTTTGTTTCATATTTTGCTAGAGCTCTTTCTAATATTTCTAGTGTAGATGCGAAAAGGGTAGACCATCTTTTAGAAAAGGAGATAATTAATGTTAAAAAAGCTTATTTAATATTAACAATTAGGAAGCATTTTAAAATTTGATGATGAAATATTTTATTTATCCAGAGGCAAGAGGAAAATTGAAGTGTTGATCACATCAACAATTTAATAAGGCTTAGGTAGAAAAGTTTACTTGAGTTTTTCATTTGGGATTAAAGTATGTGTGGTTTACAGTACAAATTCATAGAAAAGTAGCAAAATGTTTTATGCTTAAAAAGAGTGATTTTTGAATTATCTCATTTTCTTTATGATGTTTAGATCATAATAAACATTGCTGACCAGATTTAAAGTAAAAGCTGATTTTGATAATTTGTGTGTCAAATGAGTTTTAGAATCAGATTGTAAAGTCCATTAAAAAAAACAAAAAGCCTGTTGGGATTTTTATTGACATGCATTGAACTTAAAGATCATTATGGGAATAAATTATGTCTTTGATATTTTTTTCTCTTTGTGACATAAATTATCTTTTCATTTATTTGGTTGTTGTTTCAGATATTTGTGTTAATCTTGCCCAGTTTTAGTTTGGTTTATTCCTAAGGATTTTGTTGGGTTTTTTTTTCTTCATATAAGAAATATTTATTGGGTGCCTGACACATGCTAGTCACTATTCTAGGGATCAGGGCTACAAGATTGATCAAAACAAAGTCCCTGCCCTCATTAAGTTTATACTCTTATAGAAGGCATCAGGGAATAGAAAAACAAATAAATAGATACATAATTTCAGGTTATAGACAGGAGAAAAACTAAACAGGGAGAGGAGGGTAAGATATGTGAAGAGTAAAGCAAAATCTCTCAAAAATCACTTTATATATTTTTCCCTATCTTTTTTTCCCTATCTTTCAATAATAGTCATTGTGGTTTTAAATAAGATAGTCTAAAACCCTCTATATACAAAGGTATAATGTAGGTTGAGATTATTAATTTAGGTGACAAAAATTTGTCTCTAACAGCATAATACCTGTTTATTTTTCCTAGATAAAATTATATGTCGGATTTCATTTACGTCTAAAGAAATTTTAAAAGCGTGTATTTTCAAAGTAGAGTGAGGACATGTAGATAATCTTGATTCATCTATGTAATTCTGTTGATTCAGTTCAACAAAGTTCTGTAGTAGGCAGTAGAGGATGTACGATAAGTGAGATACTCTCTTTCCCCTTAGGGAGCTCATGATGTAGTGAGCAATTCACAAGCAATTACGTAGAACTTTCATGCATGTCTGAGAGTGATATATTCATGACCTGTAGATCTTAATCAACTACAGATATGAATTATTGAAAAGATGAATGAAAGAAGTAATGAGTGATGGATGTATAAACCAAATGCTATTAAGACTAGAAGAGAGAGTAATTTTTCATAACTAAGGGATAAAGGAAAGCTTTCTAAAAAAGGTGACATTTGGTCTTCATTTAGAAAGATGAACAAACAAATTAGGGCCAGATTATGAGAGCCGTGAATGCTATACTGAGGTCTCAGAATATTATTCAGTGGAAAGCAAAGTATACTTTGTTCCATAAAAATATTTTTGAGTGTTTAATGCAAAGGAGTTGCATACATTCATTTACATTTCTGAAAAGTAGTAATTTTTCACATAATAGAAGATAGACTGGCATGGAGCTAGATCAGAGACAGGGAGAGTGGTTGGGGAGTAGTTATAAGAGTCCAAAGCAAGGATACTTTAGATAAGAACAGTAGGAGGAGACAACAACTTACCAGGCCTTTTCAGAGATAAAACCAACTAACATGGTAACCAATGGTAGGGAAATGTGGTAGGGTCGGGGTGACAGTGGCGGTGAAGGCTAAAGATGATGGCAAGGTTTTAGGTTGGTGGACTACATAATGATATATCATTATGGGGGAAGATCAGATTTGTGGGCTTAGGAAATGAGTTTACTTTTGCATATTTTTCATTTTAGAAATGTTCAGCAAATAGTTTAAAATTCTTATGTCAAAATCCAGAAAGAAGTTCAGACTGAAATAATGTGGGAATTAAATGTAAAGGAGTAGATGTAATTGCCCAGAAACTGGAGTGAGGCACCTACAAGCCAAGGATTGCCAGCAACCACCAGAAGCTAGGAAGAGGCAAGCAGAGATTCTTTCCTAGAGCATTCGGAGTGAGCATGATCCAACTGATGCCTTGATTTCAGACCTCTAGCCTCCAGAACCGTGAGAGAATACAGCTACCCAGTGTGTGGCCATTTGTTATGGCAGCCCTCAGAAAGTATTACAGGGATCATCAGTACATATTGAGATATGGACAAGATTGTCTAGGGAAAGAGTATAGATAGGGCAAGAGTTCAGACTAATTTTAGGCAATTTGATAGACTTACTATGCCCAAATTTTACTTTAAAAAGCAGTAAGACCAGGCAAATGTGATACTTGGTTACCATACAAAATTTTTAGTACCCATTACATTCTACCTAGCCGCTTCATACTTTTGTTTACCAGATGAAGACATGTGAGTTTATGAGCCTTTATTCAAAGAAGTATAAAAGGGGCTTGGGGAGTGAGAGGATTAAGCCTTAAGAACATTTAATAGACAGAAAATAATGAGCTATCAAGGGGCTATGAAGAGCATTAGGCCACAAATAAGGGAGAATGATACCATGGAAGCCAGATGAAGAGAATGTTTTAAGGAGGGAGTATCAGAAGCTCTTGAAAATCTAGAGTAAGAAAAATACCCGTTGGGTTTGGTCTCAGATGCTGGTGATGATGGAAACAAGAGCTGTTTGAGTGGCCTATGTAGATCTTTTCAGAAAGATACTGTTACTCTTAATATAGAGGAAGGACAAGAAGACAAAAAGAAAGGGAAAAAGAATTTTTTAGTGGGTATTACATTTACCCAGTCAAGAGCTAATGAAGATTGAAAACGAAAAGGAGCTATAATTAAGAAGATACGTATATAAGAACTTGGAGATTAAAGGAGAGAAGAATAAAAGATTGTTCTAAAATTCAAACTTGTTTAATTAAGTGGATAATATTATTAACACAAGAAGGAAGAACTAGTAGAATATCTACATTTACAACAGTAATGCATTTCTAAAGCCAGCAAAGACTAAGAAACTGGGCATATATGCAGAGAAAACCATAATTCAAAAAGACACATGCACCCCAATTTCATTGAAGCAGTATTTACAGTAGCCAGGTTATGGAAGCAATTTAAATGCCCATCGACAGACAAATGGATAAAGAAGATGTGGTACATATATGCAATGGAACATTACTCAGCCATAAAAAGGAATGAAATTGGATCATTTGTAGAGACGTGGATGGATCTAGACACTGTCATACAGAGTGAAGTAAGTCAGAAAGAGAAAAACAAATATTGTATATTAACGCATATATGTGGAATCTAGAAAAATGATACAGATGAACCCATTTTCAAGGCAGAAATAGAGACACAGATGTAGAGAATAAACGAATGGATATCAAGGGGGGAATGCCGGGCGGATGGGTGGTGGGATGAATTGGGAGATTGGGATTGACATATATACACTAATATGTATAAAATAGATAACCAATAAAAACAAATTGTATCTCATGTAAAAAAAAAAAGACTAAGAAATGAAATAGAAGAAAAAAACAGGAGGCTTCATCTACTCTAAAATTATCATTTAAAGATAGCATGAAAGTGCTCCTAAAGGAAAGCAACTTGATTCACTGATAAGGAAGTTTAATGCCCAGTTTGACTAGATTCGAATATAAGTATATGAACACAGTTAAATAGGAGACCGAGACTTAACAATAGAAATGATGAACACAGTGACTTTGATTCAGGATGTAGAAGGGAGCCTCGTTCTTCACTGCAGTCTGAATGAAGCTGGTGAAATAGATTCTAAAGATTATATTGAATCAGTATATGAAAGGCTTTGTTGGACTTTGAGGGTGTCTCTGTATCAGTTTTTTGCACTTGTTCCCTTACAAATTGAACAGAGCTGTGAGGCTACCATGACCTCAGTCAAAGAGGAAACTGTGATGCAGACTCAGAAAACTTCAAGGTGATGACACAATCACTGGGTGTCCAGAGGAGTGAGTCTCTAATGTGGTTTCACATAGCCCTGAGCCAAGGCTGGCAATTGCTATAAACTGCCCTAGGCCCTTAAAGTTCATGGGTGTTTTGGATAAAGATTTGGGGAGCCATGTGCATGGAGTAAGACTGCCCTTCAGCTGTCCTTCACACTGTTATGCAGGGTTGAAGGGGGAACTTTCTTACACACAGGTTAAGGGTACCCTTCTGTAGGCCTTCATTGTGGTGGCAAAGAGAAGTTTTATGAGCCCTAAGGAAGACAGTAACCCTTCTCCCCACCTCGTCACCTTCATCAACACAAGTTAGGGAACATGCTTGCCATCTTTCAGCCTCCATTTCTCCAGTGACAGCCCTGTGTGCTCAGTGTGTACTGCTCCCCTGCTGGCTTCCACGCTATATCATCTGAAATCAAGAGGAATGCCAGGAGGCCTGTGTATCCCTGTTTGCATCTTCCCTTTATCAACTGTCAAGCCCAGAACTCTGTATTCCGCTGAAAAACTCCCTCCTCCGCCCCTACCACAACACCCACAGCTTCACCACTATCTCTCTAGGGATAGGAAAGACCAATCCCATCGTGCCTTTGATCCCCATTCATGTCAGCCCTCACCAGAAACCCTGGCCTCACGATTCATTCCTGATTTCTGGGATTCTCATCAAATGTATCTCTATATATCCTTTGTTCTGACTAGTCTTCTACCTCTCCTCAATTCCAAAATTTTCTGGAATTTGGTCATTCATTACGAAAAGTGTCTTTATCTGCAGCCTGTTCTCTGAAAATGCGTTTACTGTCTAATCAAAACTTAGCTCTTTCCTGAGGAAGCATACTTCCCATCCTCATGGAGCAGTGCATTTTTCTGTCTCAGTTCCCTTGTATGAGGTAATTAACCTCCCTATTGCTACTTCAAGACTGTATGTATCATCTAATGCCGTTTCAGAAATCACCACAAAACTGAATGGCTTAGAGACAGAATAAATTTTATTATCTCTTACAGTTTCTATAGGTCAACAATTTGAGAGTAACTTTGGGATGGATTTCTTAGATTTTTTTTTTTCCTGGAAATAATATACCCCTTCCATTGTAATATATTTTCCAGAAATACTCTTCCCCTTTCAATGTAATGTTAAGTTGTAATTTTTCTCAGTCAGTTTTTTTAGATTATCATTGGCAGAGGAAATTTCTACCTGTTTTCAGGCAAGTAGACCTGCTTTTTTCCTGGCAACATAAGGTGAATTGCAGAGCAGTGATGGTGCACTAATTATACTTTTCATTACAAATCCATTGCTTGTTTCTTAAGTGGGATTCTTTTCGTGTTCTGTAGTAAGTTTACTTTCATCTCTTCTTTTCCCCTATTAGAAGTTTATTTTGTAGGTATTTGGTTGGGATATTAGAAGTTGAGAAATTGCTGGCTAATCATTTTAAATGGTAAAATATTCTGGTATTATGTTTTTGGAGATTAACTGTATCCTGTTGGAAGCACTTTGTTTTTCATTGTCTTCCCCTAATATTTGCATGGCTTGCTTCCTCGTTTAAGTCTCTGCTCAAATATCACATCCTCAGAGACGACTTCTGTATTAATTAGGACGGAACGATTCAACTAGTGTGCTGTGGATGCTATATGGGAGTTCCCGGGATACTGCTTCCTTCATCCCATTGGGTTTTGCCTCAACACAGTTATCTGTTTATTCCACTGTGATGTACAAAATTTGCCATATTCCCAGATGGCTGAGCTACAAAAAAAGTTTGGGAAGCATTAAATTAAGATAAAGATTTAGGTGCAGAATGGGTCAGATGGATATTTCTGTTTCAGTCCAGAGGTAGACAGAGTTAGTAAGGGAGCTCTGCACCAAAAAGCCTTCCAAGAACCCAGAATCCTTCTATTTTGTTGCTCCACCGTCTGCTTGCCAACATGAACACATTCCAGACAGGGGAGGGATGAAGTGGGGTGGAAAGTGGGGTGGAAAGTGTGGGGGAAAGATCATGCCCCCCCCCAACTCCTCTTTGAGCATTTGCACACAGCATTTCTGCCCACATCCAGTTAGCCAAAACTTACCCTCTAGCTATCCTAGTGACTGCATGGGAGTCTGGGAATTGCAGTCTTTAACCTGAGCAGCTGAATAGCCAGGTAAAAATTGAGTGCTATTACTACAAGGAAGAAGGAGAGAACAGATGGGGAAAGGGAAAGAACTAGCTGCTTTATTGGTTAGCACTTTTCCTAACACTCTCAATAAAAGACCACAACCCCATTTCTCTAGCCCCTTACCCTTTACAGTAAAGTTTAGATATTTCTTTCTTCAGTTGCAAGAAAAAAATGGAAGTACTTAGAGTAACCCTTTGATTTAGCAATAATCATGTTTCAGTTAAATCATAAAGCCTTCAGTAAAACTCAAACCGCTGTTTCAAGGCATCTTGGAAATTGACAGAGGAAGTAGTCCAGGGTCCCTAGTTACTGGGTAGGCTTCAAGGGCTCCATGATTCCTGGGTACTTGTAAAGTGAAATTGTTTATATAGCCTGGTGGTTAAGAGCATGGCCCCTGGTGTCAGACTGCCTGGGTTTAAATTCCAACTCTGCCATGTGCTAGATTTGCAACTTAGGCAGTTTTCTTAACCTCCCCGTGCTCACTTTCTCTATCTGAAACATGAGAATAATAGTATACCTATTTCACAGAATTGCTGTGGGGACTAGTTAATGCACTTAAAGCTAGTTATTACACACTACCAAGCGTAAAATAGATAGCTAGTGGGAAACAGCCGCACAGCACAGGGAGATCAGCTTGGTGCTTTGTGATCACCTAGAGGGGTGGGATAGGGAGGGTGGGAGGGAGGGAGATGCAAGAGGGAAGAGATATGGGAACATATGTATATGTATAACTGATTCACTTTGTTATAAAGCAGAAACTAACACACCATTTTAAAGCAATTATACTCCAATAAAGATGTTAAAAAAAAAAAAGCTTGTTATTACATTTAAAGCACTTACAATAGTGCCTAACAATATTAAGTGCTGTATAACTACTAGCATTATTATTATTTGTATTCCTGGGGCAGGGTCAGTATCTTCCATCTGAGTATCAATAACGTCTGTTGTAAATCTTACTTTAATACCTGAAAGAAATCACTATCACAGGCTTATGATCTGCATGAAATTTAAATTTTCTCTATTTTAATAAAAAATCATTTGACCTTTCATAACACAGAAGTTTATTTAGTGGAATCTACCTCAACAGTATTTTCTTTTAAAGCATTTTCTTGTTTTCTAGTTCTGTTTTACTTAACCTAATAGAAAATTTACATTCATCTCAGTTTTCTTTTAATTGCCACAGTTTTGATAGGCTTAAGCTTTTCTAGACTTTAATTTAAAATAGAAATTTTTTTTTTTCCTTTTGAGAAAACCCTGTGCAGTTAATAGTTGTACATAAGGGGCTTACACATCCGCAAGTTGCACGTGTAACTCTTTTAGTGAGTTGGGCAGCAGATACCTGTGATTAAGCAGAAAATGTTGATTTTTTTGTTGTTACTCAAACCATAAATGCAGTTGAAACAAACTGAATAACAGTTGAAAATCTTACAGCCTGTCAATGTAGTGAAAAAATAAGAGCCTATACAGCTGTTCATTTTCTGGAAAGTGAACATCGTGGCTGGAAAAAAAATTGGTGCTTCAACATTGTTAGGAATGAATTAATATTGTTCTATAATAAATTGCCAAATGTCACATTTAATAAACCGTGTTATTAGAAAGTCAGGTCAGCAGTAAATGCCCAGTATCTCATTACTTATCTTCTGTAGTTACACTGAACATGCAAAGTATTTCCATTTTAAATTGCTTTTGCTAAATATTTGAGAAATAATTTTGGCAAATTGGTTGGTATCAGACCTGGAGCTTAAATACAAAACAGCTGTTGTTGAGAAAATATCATTTTCATAACATTAGTATGCTTTTAATTAACATACTGGAATGAACTGTTAAACATTACCACTTACATGTTTAACTACTGTTTGACTTTCAAATGACTGATTTGCTTTCTCAATAGATTATTTACTTTAACTAAAAGAGGAAGAATTTTATTTAAATAATCCATATTTTTCTTCCATCTGCAGAATGTACCCAAGAAAAGTGGGGATTTCCAATGTGCCACTATTTAAAGGAAGAGAGATGGTGCTGTGGCCGGAATGCCAGAATGTCAGCATGTTTGGTATGACTCTATTTTTTCTTGGACTTAGAGCTTTATCTAGATGTTGCAGAATTTTATTTATTTATTTTTGGCTTCCTTAAATGCCAAATTTTGCAGTGTTATTATTAATGTTTTTGTGCATTGCAAATTATGAGGGAAAAAATGGCTTACCCTTCCAACATTACTCACTCTGCATGCAGTGTGGTAACAATTTATAATTATACTATAATTCTACATTATAGTACTTAATTTCTTACATATAATTACTTTAATTATCATATAAAATGTACCAACAACCAAGTCTTAAACACAGAATTACTTCAGTGCTTTATCCACAGCTCTGTGGTATGTTTGTGTTTGTTTGTAGCAGATCATTTGGTCTCCTAATTTTTTATGAAGTGGGAAAAATATTAAGCTACCTGGGATATGAAGTAACTATCTGTTTAAGTGAAATCTTTATTTAGCTCATGTCCTTAGACCTAGAACACTTTAGCCCACAGTCTTCTCTGTTTGTGGTGTTATGTTGGCTTAAAAAGGAGCAGATGCCAGTTAAGTGGTATAAATGGACTTTGTCATCATAAATTTAAAATATAGCTTTTAAAATAATGTGTTTAATGTCCAATCCCAAGATAAATTAACTATTTTATGGTCATTATCTCAATATTTTTTTATATTGCCAGTAACACAGCAATATAAAGAAGTGTTCCAGTGTTCTGGGTCACATATCTGAGAATTAACTTCGAAATCTTATTTATGCTCAAATAATGATTTCCGTTTGTGAGTCCTCTTAAAATACTTTCCTGGGAATTTGTCTTTCTTTCATTACATTTGTAAATGATACTCATTTAGGGTCTTGTTAGAATGGGAGGTCATTCTTGGAATGACTTGGTTCCCAGAATGCTGGCAGCTTACACCCTCTAGGCAAGAAATTGAAATAGTCTTTTATAGGGAATCTCATTAGCCTAAGAGAAAAAACTGAAGATATATTAGGGATTTCACAATGAAATAGGACCTTTGTGGTGAGACCCACAATTAAAAGTCCTCACTCATAAGCACAGCGCTTCTAATCAAGTTTATGATTACCGCATTTTAATTATCAAAAAGCCAAGAATCATTAGTTGTCTAAGAAAGTCTAACATGAAAGAAAAGAGATCAGATAAACAAATAGAAAAGTAGCAACTTGGAGGAAACGGATACTATCCAAAGTAAAATAAAATAACTATTAGTATCCCTTAGAAAGATAAAATGATATAATATATCCACAAAATAAAAATGTTTGCTATAAAAATAAACATTCAACAAACCAAAAAGAAGAGTTTTTGAAAAATAAATTCCAAAATGTAGAATTTGTCAACCGTGCCGCACTTAAGAACTTTGCCTGACCAATGTCAGCTTCTCATGGAATGCCCCTCTCTTTAACTCTATCCCTGTCTTTGCTCACCTTGACTTCTTTTTTTGATGCTAGAGTAATCTAGGAAAGTCTAAGGAACATGTTTCTTTTGGTGCATCTTGTTTTATTGCCTTTTGCTCCATAACTGACCTTTTCTACAAATATTCAAAGCTTAAGGGGTTGAGAGAGACACACAGAGAGAGAGAGAGAGAGAGCGAAGTATACCTTTCTGGTGACACTTTCAGATAAATTGTTAAGGGTACTAACCAGAGGGGAAAAATTAATTACATTAGTGCAATCTTGTCAGCATACTTTTAGCCTGATAAAACTGTAAAATATTTTAGATTAGTATGAAATGAACACTTGGTATATTTATTGGCCAAGAAAAATTATTAATGTTTGTAAGAAACTGCTTATCACCTACCTGATTATCTTTTATTATGTAATCAGAATTTATCATTGGTATTTCTAAAACAAACACATCAGCAACACATACCAAAAGTAGTCCTGTGTTATATGATATTTTTATTGATGCTAAATCATTTATTATTAAAAACTTTTGTTTCTTTATTATTGATAGTTCGGCCTTTTAGCAAAGCAAGTAACACAAAAATTTAATCTGAAATGAACACAACCAGTACTGTAAATGAAAACTCAGTGTTTTCTTCAATAACATACTTGTTCTGGGCCTGTTGCTACTTAATTTAATATAAAAATTATATAATAACTATCTTCTGTATTCATAACACTCTGGTTCTAGATGTTCATGAAGGTATCCTTGAAGTCAATGGAAAAATTACACTTTTTTTCTTCAAACAATTTCTTTAAAGCAAGCTTTTATACCATGAACTCATTTTCCCACTAACTCTTCATGGTGTGAGGGCATGAGAAGTAAACCGGAGTCCAGAAAACAAGTTTTTAGTTCCTGTTCACCTGCTAACTAGCTGTGCAGCTTGTGGCAAGACCCTGCCATTGTCAGTGACCTTGTGCATCTGAGAAAATTGCACTTGGGATAATCTGCACATTTTCTTTCAGTTTTAAAAGTACATGATTCAGCTGTATCTAAAAAGTATTATTTATGAAGACATAGCCATCTGAAACAAATATGAGTACTTTAAATTTGAGTAGGAAGTATATGCACTGTTACATTTTACTGTTTTTCTTTATGTTTGAAATATTTTCTAACGAAAACTTTAAAAATAAAATTTTAACTAAAATGTTATATCTAATTTAGTTATAAAGCAACATAAGTGTAGAAATGCATGTCTAAAAAATTGAAAGTTTCAGAAGGCCCTATTCCATTTTTAAATTATAACAAATCCTTTCATGTATGTTAGATTATGAGTATTTATGAGAAATATTGGGAAAATTTTATAAAACTTTTTTTATAAAAGTATTTTGAATTTTAAATAAATATCAGTGTAAAACCAGCTACATATAAAATTGTAGAAATATATATTACTTTCTCTTATGGCAACTTGATCATATGTGAATTTGATTTGAATTTGACCATGCAGACCAAAAATATATGTACTTTTCTAAACTAAGATTTCAACTATAATCAGTTCAATATAATCTTGTTTAATAAAAGATGAAATTATACTTTTATAAAAAATTGGGAGAAAATAAGTTAAAAAGTAGTGCGTATATAAATATGTTTATGTATGTCTATACATAATAATAGTTTTGGATTTGATTGTTTTAGCTGCAATAAAAGTGAGCCAAGAATATGTCATTTTATTTCTTTCCTGTTTTCTAATTCCTTCTAAAATTCAAGGAGTGTATACAGTTGGGGTGTGTATGTGTTTGTCTGCGTGACACACATCCATATATCAGCCCTAAATTATACAAGTGTACCAGTTAACGTTCCTTAATGATATTAACACTTTTAAGTGTATAAACTTATATGTTATCATTTAATTAATCTTTTTAAATGTCACTTTCACAAGCCCTTATACAGTGTGTTTATAAGTCTTATAAGGCAAGACTAAATATCTCAGCTGTCTTTGTCTTATTTTTTTCTCCTTAAAGGCACTGGAGCGTGTTGCAGTCGGCCAAGGGGTAAGTGAGTGTGTTTACTCTAGTCCAACTGATGAACGTGATAGTTTTTCTCAAAGTACTCTTCATACTTGACCTGCTGATGAACCTAAAACCTGATGGATTTTTATAAATATCACCTCTTCTTGTCACCTATTCGTATTCAAACTTATACATTTTCTGTAAGTTTACTTTAAAAGAGAAGTGAATTCTCAGGAAAAGTAAATTGAACTTTTAGGAAAACTTCCACGTTATACTCTTGTACTAATGTCTCATTTCTTCATACTATATTAAACAGTCTATAAATATTTCTAAAGAATGTTATTGCTGACTGTCAGGCTTTTATGGGCTTAGTTCAAGCAAAGATAAACAAGGTATAGCATTCAATTTATTTTTTAACTATAGTCCAAACCACACATTTTAGTTGGTTGTTTTTTAACTTTCTTCTTTATTGACTTCATTAGTCATTAGTTAGTTGCAACAACCAAATGGGTTTTTACATATAAACAGATGTTAAATGTATCCTTCATATATTCATGTAATTGCCTTTTCCTCTACCTTAAGATTTATGAAACATATTAGGAATTTTAAAGTATTTTTTTAAGAGTTCCTTTTAAATTTTTCACAAAAGTTTTCTTATTGGACCTAAATTTTGGAAATTTCTCTTTTGCTTATTTTCAGGGAGGATTAATATGTCAATTTGAATTTTTAAAAATAATAGTAGCATAATAGTAGCAACAAGTATCATTTACTGAGTGCTTTCTTTGGGCCAGACACAATGCTAAGAACTTTGTGTGGTTTTTTAAAAAATACTCATTATACCTATCTGAAAATTGATAAAAACTGATTTTTTAAAGGCATTAGAGCGTATTGTTTAAGTGTGTAAACTTTAGTCTCAGACTGCTGGTTTGCATCAGCAGTGTGCTGGTCTTCATCAGTTACTGGCTTCGTGATCAGAGACACATCATGATTTCTCCATAGCTTAATTTCTTTATCTTTAAAATACAAATAATAATACTACTAAAAAAATAAGAGTAACAATAATACCTTCCTCATAGAGTTTTTGTGAGGATTAAATGAGTGAAAGATGTAAAATGCTTAAAACAGTGTCTATCATGTAGTACGTGTTCGATAAATATCAACTGTTGTTACTGTTACAGGTGGTTAATAATTATGATCATGAAAATAATACCTAAGTTTAACACAGAGCTTACCAAAGTACTGTTCAAAGTTTTCTTCATCAATTAAAGTGCTGCATACATGGCCTGTGAGATCAGGACTGTTATCCCACGATATACAGGAGGAAACTGTTAAGTAGAGAACACTGAGATTTGAGTCTCTGACTCTGGAGCCCTAGCTCTTAACTATAGTACAGATCAAAATAGTGGTTCCTTAGGGGTCTGGAAGAGGAAAGAGCCTTAATCATAACAGTGCCCCAATGCATTTGTGCTCTGTTTTTCAATTTCCCAAGGGCTTGTTCATGTTTACAGTCAATCTTATGAGTTGGGTATTCCCCAAACTTACATGAGAACATGATATACAGCAGAAGTTTAGTAGTGCATTCTAGCTCAGTTAATTGCAGAGTTCTTTCAGCTTAGTGCCCTTTCCACTAGACCTGTAAAATGCATGTCTAATATATACACACACACACACATATATATATACACACACTTTAAGGGTGTACTCTTTCTGTTCCGCCCCATTTTAAAATGCATTAAACTGTTAAGTTGATTTATCACTTGTGAAGGAAAGAAAGTAAACTCTGAGCCACATCTAGCTTATTCCTGGAGTAGTCAGGCACAGGCTGCTCGGGAGATGTTGACTTCCTTCCCACTTACCCCCATCTGCATTTATCAGGATGGATAGTCCTAGCTATTCCAGGAATGCACATTCGAAGGCACTTCATAACTCTCCTTTCTCTTAGGAAACAACTGTAAAGCTCTTATTTACTCAGGGTAACTTGGGAATGATGATTTATTCTATCCTGTTTGTGTTCCTCTGTGCATTCCATTTTTGTATGTTCTCTTGCTTAAAATACATTTCTTGGTCTCTTTTGGTGGCCTTTCTACAATCAGTTTTTAATAACAATATAAATATACATTTATTTCTAAATTATTTGGATACCATTTTACATAATTTTTTTAAAAGGCATGGGAAAGGAGAGCTTTATTTTTAAGAGTTTCTTTGCTTTCCTAAATGAAAGTATATAATAAAAAAATTAATGACACCGTATCCCTGCCAAAGTGTCAGAGAGGCAAAATAGCATCATGGCTTGGTACTACTGGGACATCAGAGCTAGGCTTCTTCAGTTCAAATAACAGCTCGACTATTTTTAGGAGTTTCATATAAAATTTACATAAAAATGAAATTCCTCACAGGGAGATCATCTCAGTGCTTTGTGACCACCTAGGGGGGTGGGATAGGGAGGGTGGGAGGGAGATGCAAGAGGGAAGAGATATGGGGACATATGTATATGTATAACTGATTCACTTTGTTATAAAGCAGAAACTAACACACCATTGTAAAGCAATTATACTCCAATAAAGATGTTAAAAATAAATAAATTAATAAATAAAAATGAAGTTCCTACCTATTTTAGCTAATCAACTAAAAAGTTAAGAACTTTGTAAGCCATTTATAATACTAATATTTCACTTCATGTAATAATTTATTTCCCAAAATGCCTTGAATTTCAGTAGAACAGTATAAGAGTAGGTGTTAATATATGAAAAGGGATTTCAGCATTTTTGTGAGAGAACTGAAAGGATTTGGGGAAAGTGGGGAGCAGATGATAAAGTAGAGATTTGGGGTACTGAAGAAAAAAATTACTCAAGATGAAAAAACATCAAATGGAAAATATATCCAGAGAGAGGAAATTCTTAATGAAATGTTTGGAGAAATGTTCAGGAAAGGGAAGTTTAGAAATCAGATTTTGTCTCAAGTCAAGACGTTGTATTTGGAAAGAGATTTTACATAAGGAGTGTGCCTTTTGAAGGTTATAAATTTTAGTGTGGGCACTCAAGTATGTATTTGTGTCTGCTTTCAGTGAATTATTTTAGGAGTTGAGTTGGGGACTGTGGTATCCCTAACACCGTTTCCTACTGGAATCACCCTCCTCACTGTTGTCAACATCCAGAGAGGATATAACTTGTGTTGTTCAAAGTGCTCTGTCAAGACCCTACAAGTCAGACATTCTCCAGTGACTTAAGAAGGCAATGCCGTCGGGTGAAGACCCAAGAAATAATGGTTGACCCTCGACTCCCAACTTGTGGTTTTTTGTAGTCTCAGCACCTGGGGCCCATAGTGTAGGAACTTGATGTTAGATGGGGGAAAGGGACAGTAGAGTAGGTTTTCTGCCTGAGCTCACAGGCAAAATTTTATTTTCTGTTAAACTCCACCTGAATCCAGATGTGTTCTCATTGAAAACAAATGAAGATAACAATTTGGGGCTCAGAAGAATAGAAGTTACAAAAGGATAACTCAGTGAAGTACACATTCCACTGAACTCTATCTTTAAAACTTTACCCATGGTTGGAGAGTTTTTAGTTTTTAACTTACCTGACTTCTCAAAAGCATTCAGTATTGTCAACCTCCCTCCATACTTGCTCATTTTCCTTTTTTTTTTTCAATAATAACTTTGCATGGAAGCAGGGTGGTTGTTGCTGATATCTCTGTTGGATGGGGACGTGGATGGAGTTTTGGCAACTTTTTGTACTTTCTTAGTTTAAGGGTACCTCTTACATTGCTACAGTGAAGCACTCTTTCTTTTATGTATAGTACTTTTTTACCTTCTACTTTGACACTCTTACACGTCATTAGGGACCTTCTCGTCAGCCATTCCTTCTTTCCTACCTTTGCACCTTCATGGACACTTCCCACCTCTTTTTCCCCAGGAAATGAAGTCCTGCTGAGACTTCAGTCTCTGATCTCATGTCCTTTCCAAGGCCCTTCTTTTCAACTCTGTAGTAGCAATGCTGTGATCTTTTAGGCCTCAGACATATTTTAGTATGTCCTTACTTAGGGTAGTACCTTCTCTCTCTGGCTGTGAATCCTTGGTAATATCTCTAATCCACCACCATTAGGAAAGATGCACATTCTTATCTCTTTTGTACATATCCTACATGTCTGCTCTCTTATACAGGCCTGACTTTGTTGGTCATGAAGTTTATTTCTACGTTTTTAACTGATAAACACTCCATTTGGGACATTAGCTAATTTTTCTTTGATTATTCCTTTTCTTCCTCATTCACTACTACTTCTTTCATAGTTTCTTCTATTTTCTCAGTGAGAACTAGCCTCCAAGTACATTTTAACTTAGAATAGAAAAGTTATAAAATTATCCCCTATGTTTAGCAACAAACTCAGGTTTCTAACATTCACTTATGGTTCTGACTCTCAAGTATTGACTTGATTTCTGTTTTTTATTTGGTTCTTGTGCTCATATATATCTGCATTTTTTTTCAGCTGCCTACTGAATCACTCTTCTATCGTGCCGTACTTCAGGATATTATTCAAGATTGTTATGGCATCACCAAATGGTATGATGATTTTATTTCAATAAGAATAACTATCCTGTATTATAAGTGAAGTGACTTTTAGTTTTCACGTGAATTCATTCAGGGTCACTGTGATTAGTAGAAGAAGCTTTGAATTTGAGCGTGATTTCAGTAAGTAATGAAGAACTGTGCAGCAACCGTATCTTAGGTTAATCATTATTAAAGTAAGGGTTCTAATGATTCCCTTTTGTCCTGAAAGGTTGTTGTGATGATAAAGAAATATATGTAAAATGTACTTTAGAATTTGAGAAGTATTGAAATGTTCTATGTAAGTAATTCAGTGAATATAATATTATAATATGAGCAGGGGTTATATTTAAAATATTTCACAACCACTATAGCATAAACACTTAACTAATTAGAACAGATATCAATCTTAAACAGCCAGTGTGGCCATTCATGTCTCTACTGGTAGAACAGTAGCCTTGCATATGTTTTGTTTCTGTTTTCCCCAGATAATAATGGCTGCCTATACAGAAAGGCAAGGATTAGGAGAATTTTTCATAATATTGGTTTAATAACTGCCATACTCAAGCATACATCTGCAGTCCCTTCAAGTTTCATGAACGTTTCTTCGTACTAGTTATAATTTTAGGATTCTGATTGCCATTTGGTTATAATAGGATTATTCTTCAAACTAAAATAGGGTAGTTTTCAAGTTCACAAAAACAAATCCAAACTTATTAACAGAAATAGAAGCTATTTTCAGATTAGGTATAATTTCTCTAAGAAAAATAGTCTGTTTTTTTACTAAAAGAAATTATGACATACAAATATCTACATATACCATTGATTTTAATTGTCATTTCTAGGTAGATAACTCCCAAATCTGTGTCCCTATCTCCATTCTCTTTTCCATATATTAATCTTCAAAATGTCTGAAAGTGAATTTCTCATGGTTTCCTGAAAACTGGTTCCTTTCTCTGAACTCACCCCAAGATGCTAACCTTGTTGGAAAAAGTCACAAAATTGT
Organism: Balaenoptera ricei; assembly: GCF_028023285.1. Lineage (NCBI taxonomy): Eukaryota > Metazoa > Chordata > Mammalia > Artiodactyla > Balaenopteridae > Balaenoptera > Balaenoptera ricei. The sequence goes on from NC_082648.1 coordinate 69,620,441, forward strand.
GCAAATTCATGTCTACTCAAATATTGACTGCCTGCCTTCCTTTAAGACCTCAAATCTGTTCATTACTGTGTTTGTTGTTCTCTTGATGACCACTTAAGATCATCTACACTCTTTTCTGAACTTCTCTTCTCACTTAAAAATTCACATCTCTCCAACCCTCCACATTCCTGCCTGCCTTTATTACTCAGTAGATGTTATTTAAGACTTCTTTCATTCCAGATCTTTATTGAGCTTTCAGCCATATTTGATCATGTAATAATTGTTTTTTCCAAACTCTTGTCCTCACTGTCTTCCATTAAGCTGCATTCCTCTAAGTTTCCTTTTCCTACCTTGAACTCTCATCTGTCTTCTGTAAGCATTTTTCTTCTTACTCATCCCCTTGGTATATCCAGAAATTCTCTAGTGTTTTATACTTAGCTGCTGTCTCTTTATATTTCCTCTTTCTCTTAACAGTTACCCTCACAACAAATAACTTAAGTCATGTATCCAGCTCCCACCTCTTTTTTGAAGTTCAAATCTCTATTTCTCGATATAGAGAAACAGCTTCTGAACAGCCTCACTTAAGCACCTTAAACACCTTAAAAATACACCAGATTCAGCCACAGACAGAAAACAAAGTCAGCTTCCCACCAATTCTATTCCTCTTTCTTCTGTCTCTTGACTTCTTTTGTCATTTCTGGGGAATTGCATGACCATTATCAAGCTTTAGAAATCTTAAAATCATATTCGATTCTTTTCTTTTTTCATCATCAAACCACACATTCTAATTAGTTGCCAAGATTTGCACATGTTATATTTTTTAACCCAGCGGTTGTTTATTGTGGGGCAGGCAGCCTATCAGGTTCTGAATGCATAGGATGTAGTGTCCACACGGGAGTCTTTCATATTCTAGTCAGGATGGCATGTGCAGAAACCAAAGAAAATGATAGAAACCTGCTTCCAGTAACAGCAGACTAAGTAATTAGGGCTAACCCTCCTTCTGAGAAAAACTAAAAATGCTAGAGATGTGTATATATGCAAGTGTGTGGTGTGTGTGTACAAGTATGTGTGTATTTTAATTTGTTTTTAATTGGTTTGAGAACATCAGAGACTATCAAGGAAATTAAAAATTACACAGCAAATATCTAGGAGAAGATGGAAACCAAGAGAAATGAAGCCAGCTTTTAGGGCTTCATTTTCCCCCAGATGCCATTTCTTAACTACAGAAAAGGGGAATTCTCTGGCAGTCCAGCAGTTAGGACTCAGCGCTTCCACTGCCCAGGCGCGGGTTCGACCCCTGGCCGGGGAACTAAGATCCTGCAAGCCGCGCGGCTCGGCCCAGCCAAATTTAAAAAAATAAAATAAAACAAAACAAAACAGCAGGGCTTCCCTGGTGGCGCAGTGGTTGAGAATCTGCCTGCCAATGCAGGGGACACGGGTTCGAGCCCTGGTCTGGGAAGATCCCACATGCCGCGGAGCAACTGGGCCCATGAGCCACAATTACTGAGCCTGCGCGTCTGGAGCCTGTGCTCCGCAACAAGAGAGGCTGCGATAGTGAGAGGCCCGCGCACCGCGATGAAGAGTGGCCCCCGCTTGCCACAACTAGAGAAAGCCCTCGCACAGAAACGAAGACCCAATGCAGCCATAAATAAATAAATAAATAAAAATTAAAAATAAATAAATAAATAAAACAGCAATAACAACAACAAAAAAGAATGATCAATAGCAGCAATGTTTATAAGAGCAAAAGTCTAGGAATAAAAATTTCATTAATAGGAGAATGGATAAACTGTTGTGGAATACCGTGCCATAGTGAAAATGTATGAATTACAACTACACGCATCCAAGTGGATGAATGTTGTGAATCTAAACGTTATAGAAAAATTCCTATATAATCTGGAAACAAGCACAAACGGTATAATTATTCAGGAGTGTAAATATGTGGTAATCAAGAAAAGCATAAGAATGATAAACACAGCAATATTCAGTGGTATAGTATCCTATGGGAGGGAGGACAACTGAGTAGACAAAGTGATGAGGTGGGGAAGATGAGGGGCACATAGGAATTTCTAGAGACGGTTAATGTTCTATTTCTCAAGTTTGGTGTTGCATATAAGGGTTCATTTTATTGACATTCTTTATACCTTATACATAGTATTTTGTAAATACTTGTTTGTGTTCAACAGCAGTGAAATTATAATCTCATTTCAGGCTACACCCCAGGGTCAGTTGAACTACGTATTATACTCCTAGTATCTGTTCCAGTCACCTCATTATAGTAATAAGGGAAATTAAGATAAAGTGATTAAAAGCTTGTCTTCAGTCATACAGCCTAAAAGAACCAGAGCTAGGACCAAATTCATAGTCCACAAAAGTTTTCTTTTTGCTATCCCATACTTCTTTTTAGTTTAAATTCTTTGGGATATTTTTAATATGAGTGGAGTTATAGGTCTCCTTGTATTAGCATTGTTAACAAGGTTAACTTGATTGGAATCTCTGGCCAGCAAGAGTACTAAAGACAGAAAATAAGATCACTGAATTATTTCTTCTGCATTTTGTTTAGCTTTCCTTGCTAATTAAATAAATTGTCTTCCAGTGATATACTGTTTCAGACTACTTGAAATATTATTCTGAAAGTTTCTTTAAGTTTAATTGTTTATATAACATAAGATTAGAAGTAAACTTTTTTCGTGGACTTAAAAACTATAGCATTTTTACTCTATTGTAATTGTGAATTAGCATTTATCACTTATGTTAAAACTCAATAATTTATATAATTTTTAAAATGTTATAATTAGTCCTTATCTGGAAACTTTCTAAGGGAATAAAATGCCAAAACAAGCATTTAATAGGATGAAAATCCTTTAGAACACTTCAAAAGAGAGCAGAGAAATTGATGTATATACTTTACTTACTTTATTATTCTCTTTCATAATGAGTACTGTAAACAGCTGTAGAAGAAATACATAAATTTTGATGCCTATAATTATGAATTAGTTTAACTTTCATTTTAATTTTGCAGTAATCAAATAGGTATGTGAAAAACCAGATCATGAAAACTGGCTCACCAAATTAAAGCTACTTATTTAGTCCATAATGTGTGGTCAGATTATCAGGTCTGTATCTTTTAAATTGAAGAGTATTTTGAAGATTTTTGTAACTTCCTTAAGTGATTGCCATTTTCAGCAAAATTTTATGTTAAGTCTTAAGAAATACTTAAAGGTCCTTTAAGTCTTTCAGTAGGTACTAGTATATAAAACACAAAATAAATAACTTCATAAATATTTTCTGATGATGGAGAAACTGAACTTTGATACTTTCTGTCCTTCATGTGCTTATTTTTATTTAGTATATGTCTACTTTACCTTTTCTTATAATTTCCTAAACTAATGTTGCTTCTTTGGAAAATGCTACAAGGAAACCATGTTCTTACAATTGTATTTTGGGGAAAGCATGTGGGTGGTGTTGGATTCACTTGAGTAGAATTTTAATTAGATCTAGTGCATTCACTTTTATTAAAAGGAAGAATACTGATTCCTTTTTAGCATGCTAACCGTGCTTTATTCTGACAGAGGGCCCCCTTTTAATCTGTTCTTCAAGTCCCATCATTTATCTTTCAGAAACAGTCATGTCACTTTTCTCACTTCAAAATGTTTGATGATTTCTCTTCTTTATACTCAAAAACTAAAATATCCTTATTATGGCATTCAAGGCCGTTTCTAAGGTGCCACTAATGTCCTTTCCAGCCTAATTCATCACCCCATTCTTCCTTCTCTGCACCCCAAGCAGCTGCCCATGCACACTGTTTGTATACTGGATTATTCATCATTTCCATGCAATTATTTTTGGACCTCATATGCTTCCTTGGAGCCCCTTTGCCTACCTGAAATATTCCCCTCCCCATTTCTGCATCTTTTCCTTCCCTGTTTCTGGCAGGTGAAATCCTAGGCATTCTTTAAAACCCAGTTTGGAAGACATCTCTGGTATCTTTCCCTTCTCCTTCTCACTCTCTCCTCCCATAGTCCTTAATCTGGGATTCACTGCTCTTATTGAATCTAAATGTACAATGAGTTTTTTGTATCTACTCCTCTGCCACCTGGTGAGCCCTGATGGCCAGTTTTCAGCTTTATTAATTGAAGTCGTCTATCATAGTGGTTAAGAGCACAGATTCTGAAAATCCTCTTTGGAACCATTTTCCCATCCAACTACTATCCCATATCTGTTCTTTCCTTTACTGGAAAACTCCTTGAAAGTGCTGCCAATTTCTTTCCCATTTCACTTGAATTCCAGTCAGACCTTACTTCCATCACTCCGTCAAACTCCCCTTTTCAGGGGCACTAATGACCCCATGTGGCTAAATCTCCTGGTCAGCTCTCAATCCTCAACTTACTTAGCCTGCCATAAGTATTTCACACAATTTACCACTCTTTACTTTCTCTCATATGCTAGAGAAAGTCCCTCTTAAGATAGTCACCTTTTTCTATTTTTTTTTTTTTCAGTTTATTTTGCTGACTCCTCGTCCTCTTTCAGACCTCTTATTTTTGGAGTGCTTTTTTCTATCAGTTCCTACCACCTAGGTGATCTCATCATGTCTCATGGCTTTCAGTACCATTTATATGCTGGTGAATCTCAAATCTATTGTCCAGTTAATGACAAACGTATTCTTCTAGTTGCTCAGGCCAGGATAACTTTGACCTCTCTCTCTCTCACACTGCCTGGATCCAGTCCTTCAACAATTTTATAGTCTGTCTAATTAAATATATCTAAAATTCTACCACTTCTTAACCATCCTCAGGGCCACCACCCTGGTCAAAGCCACCATCATCTCTCATGTAGATTATTGTAATAACCTCCTAATTGGTCTCCCTGCTTCTATTTTTGCCCCCTAGAGTCTATTCTCCACACAATAGCCAGAGTGATCCTGTTAATATTTTTAAGTGAGATCTTTCTCACAGTCTTCCCATGGTTTCTTATTCACTTGGAAGTAAAGCTAATATTTTCACTATGACCTACAAAGCCTTATGTGATGGAGCTACTCATTATCTCTCTGATCTCATTTCTACTATTTTCCCATTTATTTATGTCTGTACTGCTTTCCTTGGTATTACTTGAAAATACCAGGAACACTTTCTACCCCAGAACCTTTCCACGTAATGTGTCCTCTGCCTGGAATGCTCCTCACCAGATATCCACGTGGCTAGTTCACTCTCTTTCTTTAGTTCTTTACTCAAAATTATCATCTCTATGATATCCACCATCACTCCTCTCTAACATTTGTTATCTGCTTTCTCTCCTCTGTCATCAGCTTCTCATTAGCTCATATTGCCATACAGTTAGTCCCCTGCGTACGAACGAGTTCTGTTCCGAGAGTGCGTTTGTAAGTCCAATTTGTTCATAATTGCAACAAGGTTAGCCTAGGTACCCAACTAACACAGTTGGCTATATAGTACTGTACTATAATAGGCTTATAATACTTTTCACACAAATATACATAAAAAACAAACACAAAAAATAAAGAAAACATTGTTAATCTTACTGTACAGTATCTTGAAAAGCACAGTAGTACAGTACAACAGCTGGCATACAGGGGCTGGCATCGAGTGAACAGGCAAGAAGAGTTACTGACTGGAGGAGGGAGAGGAGGTGGGAGATGGTAGAGCTGAAGGATCATCGCAATAGGAGACAGCGGGCAAGCTGCAATTTCACTCACGCCTGACGCTGATGGCACAGGTTCTGGTTCCTTGCTGGATTCAATTTTATCTACCCTCTTGAAAAAATGATCCAGTGATGTCTGGGTAGTAGCTCTTTTTTTCTCGTCCTAGAAGACATTATAGCAATGGATTGCATTCTGAACGGCTGATGCAACCTTTGTGTACAATTCTACGTTCGGGTCCTGTGCCTCAAACGGTAACAGTGCCTCCTCAAATAAAGAAAATCCCCTTTCCATTCCCTGCGATGTGCATCTCTTCAGTTCTTCAGTTACTTCTTCTTCCTCTTGTCACTCCACTCTCTCGATTATTTTCACTTCTGTTTCCATCATTATCGCTTGGCGCTTCTTAGCAGTACCAGCTACATCACCGCTGCTTTTACACTTGCTTCTGGACATCCTGGGCTTGTAATAAAGATACTGTACTACTGTACTCTATACAGTACTGTATAGTAAAATACACAAAAGCACAACCACTTGTAGAGGATGCGTGCACATGACAATGTACACCAGACACGTGAACTAACTTACGTGATTGGACAGGCAAACTCACGTTCAACTCTTTATCGTTTGGTCATGTGACAACCACCATATAGTAGATAGTTTTAGGATATAGAATCAGAAAGAAGTTTTGTTTGGCGTGGGGGATTTTGGTTTGCTTGGTTGGTTTTTTCAGACAGAGAAACTTGAGCATTTTCCGATGATAAGAGTAAAGACTCAGTGAGTAAAGAGAAGTTGAAGATACATCAGAGGAGGCAGAACAAGATGCCCTCCAGATCCCTGATCTTAGGCATATTCTTACAGAAAGCAATTATATTAACTATATTAATTATATTAACTAATTAACGGAGAGAAGGATTTCTATTTATCTTCACACACGTCAGCAAAAATTAAGACTGCAGTGATTCTGTGATGTCATAATGTATAACTGTAAAAGGTAGACTCCAAATCTTTAGTGTTAAATAATGAGAAAAATGCAATAGGCACTTACTAAAAATTAAAATTAAAAATGGGATTGCCCCTTATTCCATTTGTTAACAGTCCTATTCTGTGCTTTTACTTTCTATATAGGTAAGTTTTGAGATTTTTTTTTTTGCACCTGCCTCTTTTTTCTCGTTTCTTAATTACTAGAATTGCAGTATTTATCCTTAAAACTATAGACCCTTCTAAAGTCTGATGAGTGAAATATTCTCTTTCTTGTAGCTGCAAAAGAGCAGACTGCATTCTACATCATAAACTCTCTTTACAGCTATTATTCTTAAGAAGGTTGATTTGTAAGACACCCATACTTTATAGAGATTAGTGCCATGTCCTGCAAAAGTAACCTTTTACCTCCAAAAGTTCTAAAAGCCTGATTCATTATACTAAATCTTGTGTTGCTTTGGTAATACTATTTAAATTGACATTCTGTTTCCTGTAAAATATACTTTTTTTTTCTTAAACCAAAATGGACTTATTGGTACTTCCCTTCTCCTTCTATACCATGAAAGTAATAAAACCGTTTTTTCTGAATTTTTTAACAATAGCACTCTATTTTCAAATACAGTCTTACATAGAACCAAATAAATTTAATAAATTTTAGGAAAGGACTTATTTCTTACACAATTATCCTTTTCATATTTTATGGAAAATTGTAACCCTTTAAAGTACCTCTTTGGAGTCCTTAAGGAGGACAGTTTAAAAAAAAATTGTTGTAACCTATTTCTATATTTTATGTGTTGGCCTAATTTTAGTATGTTACTTTTATAATTTTATCATTTGTTTTATCAATATTGCTGTTCACAGTACTGTTGGAAACTGAGACATTTTGAAACTTAATTCCTCGTCTAAGAAAGCTTACCCTAGTCAATTCCAGCAGCTAAAGCACTCCCTACTCTGTGCTGTATTCTGAGCACCATCTTGTGCTTATCACATTGAATTATAGCATTTGTTCACCTGTCTTCCTTTATAAACTGTGGAGGATTCTACCCCTAGAACCCAGCACAATAACAGGAAAATAACCTCCATTCATTGAGTGTTTGTCAGACACTGAGCCAAGCATGGTGCATACATAGACTCTCTTATCTTCAACCTTCTACTGCTGAACAAGGAGAGGCAAAGAGAGGTTTTTAAGTGGTAAATACGTGGTAGAGCAAGGAATCAAACTTATTTCAGTCTTGAGTTCACGTGGAGTCTGCCTACTTCTCTTTGTCTATAACACAGAGGTAGACATTCTTCATCTGCAGTTTAACAATATCGAGTATAAATCCTGTTGAAGAACTGTGCCGGAGTTAATATTTAATAGTAGTTAATATCCCAGATTCTGAAGCCAGACTTCCTGAATTCAAACTGTGGGCAGTTTACTTAACCTCTCTGTTCTTTAGTTTCACCATCTTTAAAATGGGGATAATAGTGGGACCTACCACATGGAGTAGTAGTAAGGATTAAATAAGTAAATGCAGCAAAGGACTTAAGAGCCCTGGCACATCGTAAACATGAAATAAATATTAACTGTTATTATTTGTTTTGTTTACATTGCACTATTCCTTATATATTTGTTCAGTAGTTCTCTCTCTATATATTTTAAATCACACTTGTTTATTTGTATAGTTAAGCCTGCCTTCCTAACTCTACTTGATTAGCAAATAGATCTATTTACTGTATTAACGCATTTCATGTTATAGTCTGACTAGATGTTTTTGTTTCTACAAACTGCAGGAGATATTTATTTAATTATTTAATCCATTTATTGAGATCCTGCTATATTGGAGCGTCTACGCTAGGCACAGGGGATATGGTCATGAGCAAAACAGGTGGAAACTCTGCTCTCCAGCTGCTCAGAGCAGTGATCTCAAAACATATTTTTAAATTTCACACCTCTGTCAATAAACATTCTTGAGCATGCACCCCCAAAATGAATACTTAATTATTTATAAGTGATATATGTGTCTTTCTACTAGTATATTGTATAGATTTTTAAATAAACTGAAAAATTGAAATTAAAAAGGTAAAGATAAATAGAAATAGAAATTAAAATTCTAATATTCTCTTTCCCTTGGGGTATGTTCACCCCTCTTTGGAGTCCACTGACTTAAAATAAAGACAGACACTCAGAGAAACAAAAAAGAGTAAGCATGTGAAGGAAAAGTTCTCTGTGTCAGGAGCCTAACTTCATCTGGGAGGCCGGAGAAGACTTTCCTAAGGAAGCAACATTTAAGATAGGATCTGGGGCTTCCCTGGTGGCGCAGTGGTTGAGAATCTGCCTGCCAATGCAGGGGACACGGGTTCGAGCCCTGGTCGGGGAAGATTCCACATGCCGCGGAGCATCTAGGCCCGTGAGCCACAACTACTGAGCCTGCGCGTCTGGAGCCTGTGCTCCGCAACAAGAGAGGCCACGATAATGAGAGGCCCGTGCACCACGATGAAGAGTGGCCCCCATTTGCCGCAACTAGAGAAAGCCCTCGCACAGAAACGAAGACCCAACACATCCATAAATAAATAAATAAATAAACCCAAAAGTTTAAAAAAAAAAAGATAGGATCTGAAAGGATGAGTTTGGGATTCCCTAGGCAAAAAGATCAGGGGTGAAGTGTAACACAAATAGTGTTTATAGACAAAAGCATGATGTGTTCAAGAAACTAGAAAGACTGTCATTGTGAATGGAGAGGCAGTGTCCTAGGAGTGTTAGAGAGGTTGTCAGAATGGACCAGGTGGTACAAGGCTTATTATATACTATGTTAAGCATTTAGATCTTAATTCTAAGAGTCATGGGAAATTCTGGAGGAATTTAAAGAGAAGTAACATGATCAGCTAACCTTTCTAATTCTATTTGGATGATATTTTTCTCCCTTACTGGTTGCTGCTAAAAACAGGTCCAACATAGTATACCTCAACAAAGGATTTAAGGGACAAGTCTTATGTAGCAAATTATTGCTTAATACACTAAAAGTAATCTCATAATCATGTTGTGAGATTTTGTAACAGAAGGGGTAGTATATTCTGAAAAGAAAAAGTAAGACGAGGGCAAATTAAAATTTTAAATGTTTCTCTTATTTTCAAGCAATCTGAAATACAAAACCCAGGAAACAAGTCGATACCACCTACACTTATACTGTCTACTGTCTTCAGCTTACAGTGGTTAGCACTTTCTTATGAGCATCTCACTCTGGCTCTTTTAACTTTGTAATCGAAGAAAATTCCAAATGATAATTCCAATTATGATAAAAACAACAATCATGATAGCAAAGAAAACAACTCACATGGTGGCACAGTTCTGAGCACCTTACATGTGTTACCTAATTTCATCCTCACAGTGACTTTACGAAATTGGTACTATTAATATCCCATTTTTATAAACAGGGAGCTAGTAGCTGATAGAGACAGACTGGAAGCTACACTCTTATCAACTGTTCTCTGCTTTCTCTCTTAAGCTACTCCACTAGGTGGTGATAGATGGTATAAAATAAGAACCAAAATCACTATCTCATGGGAGAGAATTGCTTGCCCCTCTGGATTAAAAAATAATAATAATAAAAGTTTAAAAACCTGTTAAGATGAGGAGCAGGAAGTTAATATTAAATGGCTTTTTTTCTTTTTCTGGCTATACAGTTTATCAATTCAATATACTGTGATACATAAGATGTCCATATCGATTATATGATATCTCTTACATATAAACGTGTAGGATCTGAGAATTACACAAAAACTAATAAAAAATATAATTTCTGTTTCCTGGAACCTATACCTTTTCAAATGACTATTATTTCAAAGCAGTTTTTTGAGCAGGAAAGTGGTAAATGGAAATGCTCTTCTAACAAAATAGCATGACAATGTAGGCAGGAATGAAGGGACAAGCATCGGCTTTAATTAGGAAGTAGCTGTAATAATTAGTATATAACAAGTGTAATTGAAGTGGCCGTCTAGAAATGGAGCTGAAGTTATATATTTGAGGTATATTTCAATGGAAGAATTGATAGAGCTTCATGTCTGACTAAGCATAGGGATTAATATTTATACTGCCAAGAGTAAATGAGCTTTTATTCATTGTTTTTGATACTTGGAGGTGGTAAATTTTTTATTCTCTTGATTTTTACATTATACCTAAATGCAACCAAAATTGTGAGATGTGATAGTCCAGCATTGCATTATTTAAATTTAAAACCATCTCATATTTTGTTTATACTGTAATGAAAATCTGCAGGGCATAAATGAGATCAAGTCAGACCCAACTCAGCAGCATATGGTGCTTGTTCAGTGGCTGGCATTGAAGTTCTCTTTGCATGGCTGTTGGATGTCACCACTATTTGCAGGTGTTGCCATGAAATGTGCACTGTAATGTTGAGCCAGTAAAGTGAAAATGTGCTTTGTAGCACAATGGAACCTTTCGAAATACCTAGAGTTCCCTTTAAAAATGAGGCTTTTTTAATACTAAGTTTACAACTTCTTTCTCATAGTATTGTCTTCATAATATTGTCTTCCACTGTTGTACGTTGAAGGAATTCTCAAAAGCAGATCCCGAATATTTTTATAATATGTAAACTGAACGTGCTCACAAAAATATTACTACATTATTATCACATGTGGAGCTTGTGCCATATGCACAGAAGGTATTTAAAAATATTTCATGACTGAATTTAAAATCATCTATAATTTAAATTGGAAAAACTAAAGAGTGATTCAATTTTGTTTTGCAGTGATCGGCATGTTGGTAAAATTTATTCCAAATCCTCTTCCTTTCTGGATTACGTCAGAAAGTCTCTAAAGAAGCTTGGATTAGATGAGTCCAAGGTCAGTATATGATTACCCATTGTTTTATAAGAAACAAGAGAACTTCTATAGGGTTATGAATTGAGATAATACAAAATTATTTGCCCTCTAGTTTTCTCTTTTTCATGAAAAACATCTAAATTATATTGAAGCCAAACTTCAGTTACCTTTATTCCAGTTCACCTTTTCTGTCAATATTATACGGATAGTTTGCCATTGTGCACCTCCAGAGTGATTCCCCTTTCAGGTTTATTCAGGTAAAAATGTGCCAATTTTCAAATCAAAATAGACTTAAAAAGCAAGAACAAATGGGAATTGTAAGTACAGCAGGAGACGATGGTTTTAATTTTAAACTGCGTGTATTTAAAGGCTGTATAACGCGTTAAATTTTAAAATCTTAAATTCAAAAACCCTTTGAATGGGAGAATCCTGGAAAGTGGTAATGTCATAGAAAGCCCAAGGTAATAATTGAGAACATATTGTTGAAGACACAAAAGGTAAGCTGATGGACTAGTGGTAATAAATAGTCTAACACTGAGAAAAAAATAACTCTCAACATGATTCAAATGAGTTATTAACTAAAATATTAAGTTGAATCTGGATCACTTTGGTATTTTGAATTGATTATAAATTGAAATAAAGCATAAAATAGTTGGTTAAGGAATGGTGATTAAGGTGGTTAAGGTTTCTTCTTGAAAGAGAAAAATTATACAGATATGGTTAAGTTATATCAAAGCTAGAGGGTATTATTGTTTATTGTACCAGTTATCCATTTACTCCTCAGTTGCTTTATTACTTAAAGCAATTAGACTGGTACTAATCAGTTTCCTCCTCTGTAAAATAGCTCATTTCTAATTCATAGGATTTAAGAAAAATTAAATGAGGTAATAGACATAAAATGCTCAATAAAATGTACATAGTAAGTGCTAACTAAATAATACTAGTTTTTATGATTCTTATCTTTGTATATGTACTGCTTATAATAATACAATTGATATGACTCCTATAAACATTTTTATTTAGTCACCAAAATGAAGATCCTTCTAGTCTTGCATAAATAAATAAGAATAGACAGTGTTATCTTAGTTATTTTATTTCTGTTTTTTTAAAATATTTTTAATCAGACTGGTCTTCCTTCCAATTAGTCTTTATTAGTGCATATATTCACTTCATGTCTCAATTCTGCGTCTTACATTTACTATCAAGAACACAAACCTAAGCATAATTCTTACAAATATAGAGCTAAGTTTTTACTTAAACTAAAAATGTATTATCCTTTGTCAAAAACCAAACTGTAAAAATCCAGAAAGAATGTTACTTATTTTTCATGATGGCTTTCTCTTCCCAGGTTTGTCTCTAATAATAACCATAGTAAATGTTTCTTAATATGCTTATTATATTACTGATTAGAATATTAATAATAGCTAAAATTTACTAAGCACTTACTATGTTATAGTTATTATGCTAAAGGCATCATAACATTATCGCATTTACTCTTCACTAAAAGAGTAAGATACTATTATTATTCCCAATGTAATGATCTAGAAAGAGAGGCTTACAAAAAGGCAAGTCATTTTCTCAGAGTTGAAGAGCAAGTGGCAGAGCTGGAACTTGAACGCAGATTCAACTTACATCAGAACCTCCACTGTCAGCCACCACTGTACTGAGAAGTGAAATTAAAAACAAAAGGAAAAAGACTAATGTAGATAAGTATCACCGTAAAATATCAGTCTTAAATGATTACCTTTATTCGTTAGTAAAGACATTTAATAGTGCCCTGCTGATTTTTCTCTTAAAACTATTTAAGTTCATTGAAAGATAAATATGTTGAATAAAATGGGTGAGGAAAAGAAAAGGAACAAGGAACCCAAGCTGGAAGGGGAGGAAAGTACAGAACCTAATAAGGCATTTCAAAGGTAGTGGGGTGAGAGGAAGCAAATAGATGAGTACGTGTTTTGAGGGGTTTTTTGTTTGTTTTTATGTTAAACAAGAGGAATTGAGAGTTGTGTCTGTCAGGCCAGAGTGGTTGGAAATAGGATAAGTTATTAAAACCAAGCTTATATTTCTGATATAATACAAAATCCTATTATTTTTCTCCCACATTATGAAATATCAGTGCTAAAATGAAGGTTTTGACCACAAACACAATAAGAAGAGATTTATGAAGTTTCATTTAAAAAATGAAATTAATTTTCACGAGATTCTAATTACTAAAAAGTATCAAAACCACTTAAATTTAAAATATTAGATATACCAAAGTGTTTAAAAGATCTTTGACTAAATTTATAATCATTTATTAACAAACTTTTATATATAATTGAAAGTGTGATGAATACCACTGATGTGTTTCTGATCTCTCAAAGCACATCTCGTCATATTCAAAACTGTGTAAGCTAGTGAAGTGCCTAGAAATCTCCTAACATGCTCTGATACTTTCTTAGTCACAAGAAATCATGTAAACATGAGGAAAAACAACATTCCCAGACAAATCATCATTCCAAAGACCAGAACAGCATGTGCTGGATATATAAGTGGTTCATACACAGCTTAAAATATCAATCCATTAGTCCTGTAGTCAGTTGTGACAGACAGCATTGGACATTTCCTCTCAGAGCAGGATTTTGTCAAACTCAGCACATTTGGATAATTCTTTATTGCGGAGAACTATCCTGTGCGTTGGAGGATGTTTAACATCTTTGACCTCTACCCACTAGGTGTCCACAGTAGCACCCTAATTGTAACAATCCAAAATAAATAAATTTTAAAAAAATCTCCAGACATTGCCACAAATGTCCTGGGGATCAAAATCACCCCCAGTTAAGATCCGCTGTCTTCAAGCATTTGTCATTTTAGTGATTCCATTAACATTCCTATTATAGACCCCATATTATCTTAAAATGCCATGTTACACCAAGGAACATAGAGTGGGGAAGTGGGGAAAAGCAGTGATTCTGTTCTTATATTTTGAAGACTTTTTATCAAAATGATCCCCTCCTTGATTTTTAATTTTTTATAGCCTTAACCATTTAAGGGTGATATTGTTTCACCCCTGCATAAGATACAGTTCTGTTTAAGAAGGGTGTTTAGATTTCACAGTAAAGCCAAGCCACTGAAAACAAATCATGGCAGAACATCAGCTACCTTATATCAGCAAGTATACTGTTTATAATAGATGGACTGCTTAGAATGAAATTTTACAGTAATATTCTTTGTAATTGAGTAAAGTTCAATTACTTCTTTGTAAAATATTTTAATAGAACTTTACAATTGTCTAAAATAACAAAATTCTAGTGATTAGCTTTACCTAGTCCTTAAAAAAATTAGGTGTTTTTAAATTTTATCTTCTGTCCCAAACTTTGGTATCTCACCAAATTTCAGAAAACCTTTAAAATTGTATTCACGGTTTCATATTCATGGTCCACAGCATTTTTTTCTTCTTTTGTATTAATTTCCTCTCTTTCTCCTTCCACATGCATGTACTGCACACACACGGATGCATGAGCGTACACACACACACACATCTGTAAATTTTTAAAGCATCAGATTTTAAAAGCAGCAAAACTACTGTTGCTTTAGATAGCCTCAACCACCAGAGGGCAGACAGCAGAAGCAAGAAAAACTACAATCCTGCAGCCTGTGGACCAAAAACCACAGTTACAGAAAGATAGACAAGATGAAAAGGCAGAGGGCTATGTACCAGATGAAGGAACAAGAAAAAACCCCAGAAAAAAAACTAAATGAAGTGGAGATAGGCAAACTTCCAGAAAAAGAATTCAGAATAATGATAGTGAAGATGATCCGGGACCTCGGAATAAGAATGGAGGCAAAGATTGAGAAGATGCAAGAAATGATTAACAAAGACCTAGAAGAATTAAAGAACAAACAAACAGAGATGACCAATACAATAACTGAAATGAAAACTACACTAGAAGGAATCAATAGCAGAATAACTGAGGCAGAAGAACGGATAAGTGACCTGGAAGACAGAATGGTGGAACTCATTGCTGCGGAACAGACTAAAGAAAAAAGAATGAAAAGAAATGAAGACAGCCTAAGAGACCTCTGGGACAACATTAAACGCAACAACATTCGCATTATAGGGGTCCCAGAAGGAAAAGAGAGAGAGAAAGGACCAGAGAAAATATTAGAAGAGATTATAGTCGAAAACTTTCCTAACATGGGAAAGGAAATAGCCACCCAAGTCCAGGAAGTGCAGAGAGTCCCATACAGGATAAACCCAAGGAGAAACACGCCGAGACACATAGTAATCAAAGTGGCAAAAATTAAAGACAAAGAAAAATTATTGAAAGCAGCAAGGGAAAAACGACAAATAACATTCAAAGGAACTCCCATAAGGTTAACAGCTGATTTCTCAGCAGAAACTCTGCAAGCCAGAAGGGAGTGGCATGATATAATTAAAGTGATGAAAGGGAAGAACCTACAACCAAGATTACTCTACCCAGCAAGGATCTCATTTAGATTTGATGGAGAAATCAAAAGCTTTACAGACAAGCAAAAGCTAAGAGAATTCAGCACCACCAAACCAGCTCTACAACAAATGCTAAAGGAACTTCTCTAAGTGGGAAACACAAGAGAAGAAAAGGACCTACAAAAACAAACCCAAAACAATTAAAAAAATGGTCATAGGAACATACATATCGATAATTACCTTAAACGTGAATGGATTAAATGCCCCAACCAAAAGACATAGACTGGCTGAATGGATACAAAAACAAGACCCATATATATGCTGTCTACAAGAGACCCACTTTAGACCTAGGGACACATACAGACTGAAAGTGAGGGGATGGAAAAAGATATTCCATGCAAATGGAAATCAAAAGAAAGTTGGAGTAGCAATTCTCATATCAGACAAAATAGACTTTAAAATAAAGAATGTTACAAGAGACAAGGAAGGACACTACATAATGATCAAGGGATCAATCCAAGAAGAAGATATAACAATTATAAATATATATGCACCCAACATAGGAGCACCTCAATACATAAGGCAACAGCTAACAGCTATAAAAGAGGAAATCGACAGTAACACAATAATAGTGGGGGACTTTAACACCTCACTTACACCAATGGACAGATCATCCAAAATGAAAATAAATAAGGAAACAGAAGCTTTAAATGACACAATAGACCAGATAGATTTAATTGATATATATAGGACATTCCATCCAAAAACAGCAGATTACACGTTCTTCTCAAGTGCACACGGAACATTCTCCAGGATAGATCACATCTTGGGCCACAAATCAAGCCTCAGGATATTTAAGAAAATTGAAATCATATCAAGCATCTTTTCTGACCACAATGCTATGAGATTAGAAATGAATTACAGGGAAAAAAACGTAAAAAAGACAAACACATGGAGGCTAAACAGTACGTTACTAAATAACCAAGAGATCACTGAAGAAATCAAAGAGGAAATCAAAAAATACCTAGAGACAAATGACAATGAAAACACGACGACCCAAAACCTATGGGATGCAGCAAAAGCAGTTCTAAGAGGGAAGTTTATAGCTATACAAGCCTACCTAAAGAAACAAGAAAAATCTCAAGTAAACAATCTAACCTTACACCTAAAGAAACTAGAGAAAGAAGAACAAACAAAACCCAAAGTTAGCAGAAGGAAAGAAATCATAAAGATCAGAGCAGAAATAAATGAAATAGAAACAAAGAAAACAATAACAAAGATCAATAAAACTAAAAGTTGGTTCTTTGAGAAAATGAACAAAATTGATAAGCCATTAGCCAGACTCATCAAGAAAAAGAGGGAGAGGACTCAAATCAATAAAATCAGAAATGAAAAAGGAGAAGTTACAACAGACACCGCAGAAATACAAAGCATCCTAAGAGACTACTACAAGCAACTTTATGCCAATAAAATGGACAACCTGGAAGAAATGGACAAATTCTTAGAAAGGTATAACCTTCCAAGACTGAACCAGGAAGAAACAGAAAATATGAACAGACCAATCACAAGTAATGAAATTGAAACTGTGATTAAAAATCTTCCAACAAACAAAAGTCCAGGACCAGACGGCTTCACAGGTGAATTCTATCAAACATTTAGAGAAGAGCTAACACCTATCCTTCTCAAACTCTTCCAAAATATTGCAGAGGAAGGAACACTCCCAAACTCATTCTAGGAGGCCACCATCACCCTGATACCAAAACCAGACAAAGACACTACCAAAAAAGAAAATTACAGACCAATATCACTGATGGATATAGGTGCAAAAATCCTCAACAAAATACTAGCAAACAGAATCCAACAACACATTAAAAGGATCATACACCACGATCAAGTGGGATTTATCCCAGGGATGCAAGGATTCTTCAATATACACAAATCAATCAATGTGATACACCATATTAACAAATTGAAGAAGAAAAACCATATGATCATCTCAAGAGATGCAGAAAAAGCTTTTGACAAAATTCAACACCCATTTATGATAAAAACTCTCCAGAAAGTGGGCATAGAGGGAAGCTACCTCAATATAATAAAGGCCATATATGACAAACCCACAGCAAACATCATTCTCAATGGTGAAAAACTGAAAGCATTTCCTCTAAGATCAGGAACGAGACAAGGATGTCCACTCTCACCACTATTATTCAACATAGTTCTGGAAGTCCTAGCCACGGCAATCAGAGAAGAAAAAGAAATAAAAGGAATACAAATTGGAAAAGAAGAAGTAAAACTGTCGCTGTTTGCAGATGACATGATACTATACATAGAGAATCCTAAAACTGCCACCAGAAAACTGCTAGAGCTAATTGATGAATATGGTAAAGTTGCAGGATACAAAATTAATGCACAGAAATCTCTTGCATTCCTATACACTAATGATGAAAGATCTGAAAGAGAAATTATGGAAACACTCCCATTTACCATTGCAACAAAAAGAATAAAATAGCTAGGAATAAACCTACGTAGGGAGACAAAAGACCTGTATGCAGAAAACTATAAGACACTGATGAAAGAAATTAAAGATGATACCAACAGATGGAGAGATATACCATGTTCTTGGATTGGAAGAATCAACATTGTGAAAATGAGTATACTACCCAAAGCAATCTACAGATTCAATGCAATCCCTATCAAATTACCAATGGCATTTTTTACGGAGCTAGAACAAATCATCTTAAAATTTGTATGGAGACATAAAAGACCCCGAATAGCCAAAGCAGTCTTGAGGGAAAAAAATGGAGCTGGAGGAATCAGACTCCCTGACTTCAGACTATACTACAAAGCTACAGTAATCAAGACAATATGGTACTGGCACAAAAACAGAAACATAGATCAATGGAACAAGATAGAAAGCCCAGAGATGAACCCACGCACCTATGGTCAAGTAATCTATGACAAAGGAGGCAAAGATATACAATGGAGAAAAGGCAGTCTCTTCAATAAGTGGTGCTGGGAAAACTGGACAGCTACATGTAAAAGAATGAAATTAGATTACTCCCTAACACCATACACAAAAATAAACTCAAAATGGATTAGAGACCTAAATATAAGACTGGACACTATAAAACTCTTAGAGGAAAACCTAGGAAGAACACTCTTTGACATAAATCACAGCAAGATCTTTTTTGATCCACCTCCTAGAGTAATGGAAATAAAAACAAAAATAAACAAATGGGACCTAATGAAACTTCAAAGCTTTTGCACAGCAAAGGAAACCATAAACAAGACGAAAAGACAACCCTCAGAATGGGAAAAAATATTTGCAAACGAATCAACGGACAAAGGATTAATCTCCAAAATATATAAACAGCTCATGCAGCTCAATATTAAAGAAACAAACACCCCAATCCAAAAATGGGCAGAAGACCTAAATAGACATTTCTCCAAAGAAGACATACAGACAGCCACGAAGCACATGAAAAGCTGCTCAACATCACTAATTATTAGAGAAATGCAAATCAAAACTACAATGAGGTATCACCTCACTCCTGTTAGAATGGGCATCATCAGAAAATCTACAAACAACAAATGCTGGAGAGGGTGTGGAGAAAAGGGAACCCTCTTGCACTGTTGGTGGGAATGTAAATTGATACAGCCACTATGGAGAACAATATGGAGGTTCCTTAAAAAACTAAAAATAGAATTACCATATGACCCAGCAATCCCACTACTGGGCATATACCCAGAGAAAACCGTAATTCAAAAAGACACATGCACCCGAATGTTCATTGCAGCACTATTTACAATAGCCAGGTCATGGAAGCAACCTAAATGCCCATCAGCAGACGAATGGATAAAGAAGATGTGGTACATATATACAATGGAATATTATTCAGCCATAAAAAGGAACGAAATTGAGTCATTTGTTGAGAAGTGGATGGATCTAGAGACTGTCATACAGAGTGAAATAAGTCAGAAAGAGAAAAACAAATATCGTACATTAATGCATGTATGTGGAACCTAGAAAAATGGTACAGATGAGCCAGTTTGCTGGGCAGAAGTTGAGACACAGATGTAGAGAATGGACATATGGACACCAAGGGGGGAAAACTGAGGTGGGGTGGGGATGGTGGTGTGCTGAATTGGGCAATTGGGATTGACATGTATACACTGATGTGTATAAAATTGATGCCTAATAAGGAAAAAAAATTTTAAAAATTAAAAAAAAAAAACTACTATTGCTTGCTGGACAAAGAACGAGCTGGAGCATTTGTCCATAAGAAGGGAAAATAAAAGGAGCTTATGTTCTAGAGCTTGCATGTATGTGTGTTTGTGTGCTGTATACATATGATGAATATTCAAATAAATATTACTCTCAGATATTGAGAATGAAATAGACAATAAAACTGGTGATTTAATGGGAGTGGGGTGTGTGCTGTTGAATGGACAAAGTTGAAAATCACTAAGCTAGAACCTTAGTGGAAGGGATAGAGGATAATTCAGAAAATTATCCTTAAATATTTCTCCAAAACAGGCCAGCAAAAGCAAAACTTTTTAGACCAAAATCATTTAGTTATTCACCAGCAAACATTTATTTTGAAGAATCTCCCATGTGCCAAGAAGAGTGGAGACTCTGGAGCTACAAAGATAATTAAGATATAACCCATGAGAAAAGAAAACAAGTAATTATAGCATGAACTTACAACATTAGACATATATAAAGTATGTATGCTTGGAGTGACTCACTCTGCCTGTAAGGTTTCTCAGAGGACATTGATGCCTTAGCTTGGTCTTGAAGGATGCATAGGAGTTCATTACCAAACAAGGTGGGAAGGTAGGGAGCAAGGAATTTCAGGTGTGTGTGGTGGGGGGAATTGCTTGGGCAAAACCACAGAGAGTAAGAAACATGATTCTGGACTCAGCACAGCTGGAGCATAAAGCAAGTAGAGGAGACAGTGGTGAGAGATGAGGCCAAAGGACTAGGCACATGTGGAGAGACCAAATAAACTGATCTTTGGACATTAGATCAAAGATTAATTGGTAGTAATCATAATCACTCGGTGGTTTCAATACAAGTGGGAGGGCAACAAAAAATACAAGGAGCTCATAAACCTCCATGTAGTAATATTCAGTGGTCCCTCGGTATCCGTGGGGAATTGGTTCCAGAACCCCCCACTGATAACAAAACCCAAGGATGCTCAAGTCCCTTATATAAAATGGTATAGTACAGTCAGCCCTCTGTATCTGTGGGTTCCACATCTATGGATATGGAGGACTGACTGTATCCAGAAATGATCTACGTTAAATGAGGTCATCTGACCCTAAAGAAACAGCGAATTCCTGATACAGTTTAAATACATAGGAAGCCTGTCATCTTTGGTGATATGCAAAGAACATGTGCATTATTCCCATAAGTAAGTTCCTGCTGCTTTTTACAACCACTATAATAACACAGGCATACCTCAGACTGTGGGTTCAGTTCCAGAGCACCGCAATAAAGTAAATATCGTAATAAAGCGAGTCACGTGAATTTTTTGGTTTCCCAGTGCATATAGAAATTATGTTTACACTGTACTTTAGTCTGTTATGTGTGCAGTAGCATTATGTCTAAAAAAATAATGTACATGGCTTAATAAAAAATATTTTATTGCTACCCTCTTGCACTGTTGGCGGGAATGTAAATTGATACAGACACTATGGAGAACAGTGTGGAGGGTCCTTAAAAAACTAAAAATAGAATTACCATATGACCCAGCAATCCCACTACTGGGCATATACCCAGAGAAAACCATAATTCAAGAAGACACATGCACCCCAATGTTCATTGCAGCACTATTTACAATAGCCAGGACATGGAAGCAACCTAAGTGTCCCATCGACAGACGAATGGATAAAGAAGATGTGGTACATATATACAGTGGAATATTACTTAGCCATAAAAAGGAACGAAATTGGGTCATTTGTAGAGACATGGATGAATCTAGAGACTGTCATACAGAGTGAAGTAAATCAGAAAGAGAAAAACAAATATCGTATATTAACAGATATATGTGGAACCTAGAAAAATGGTACAGATGAACTGGTTTGCAGGGCAGAAATAGAGACACAGATATAGAGAACAAACGTATGGACACCAAGGGGGGAAAGTGGCGGGGGTGGTGGTGGGATGAATTGGGAGATTGGGATTGTCATGTATAGTATGTATAAAATAGATAACTAATAAGAACCTGCTGTATAAAAAAATAAAATAAAATTCAAAAATTCAAAAAGTAAATAAATAAAAATACTTTATTGCTGAAAACTGCTGACCATCATCTGAGCCTTCAGCAAGTCCTAGTCTTTTTGCTGGTGCAGAGTCTTGCCTCTATGTAGGTGGTGCTGACTGAGCAGGGTGGTGACTGATCAGGCTGCTGAAGGCTGGGGTGGCAGTGGCAATTCCTTAAAATATGGCAACAATGAAGTTTGAGCCACAGATTGACCTTTCACATTTTCCCTGTAGCAGGCAATGCTGTTGGATAGCATTTTACCCACAGCAGAACATCTTTCAAAATTGGAGTCAATCCTCTCAAACTCTGCTGCTACTTTATAAACTAAGCTTATGTCATATTCTAAATCCTTTGTTGTCATCTCAACAGTCTTCACAGCCTCTTCACCAGGAATAGATCCCATCTCAAGAAACCACTTTCTTTGCTCCTCCGTAAGAAGCAACTCCTCACCTGTGAAAGCTTTATCGTGAGGTTGCAGCAATTCAGTCACATCTTCAGGCTCCACTTCTAATTCTAGTTCTCTTGCTGTTTCTGCCACATCTGCAGTTACTTCCTCCACTGAAGTTTTGAACCCCTCAGAGTCATCTATGAGAGTTGGAATCAGCTTCCTCCAAACTCCTGTTAATGTTGTTATTTTGACAACCTCCCATGAATCATGAATGTTCTTACATCTAGAATAGTGAATACTTTCCAGGATGTTTTCAATTTACTTTGCCCAGATCCATCAGATGAATCACTATTTATGGCAGCTATAGCCTTACAAAATGTTTTTCTTAAATAAGACTTGAAAGTCAAAATTACTGCTTGATCCATGGGCTGCAGAATGGATATTGTGTTAGCAGCATAAAAACAGCATTTTAATCTCATTGTGCATCTCCATGAGAGCTCTTGAGGTGCATTGCCAACGAGCAGTAATATTTTGGAAAGAATCTTTTTTTTCTGAGCAGTAGGTCTCAACAATAGTCTTAAAATATTCAGTGAACCATGTTGTAAACAGATGTGCTATCATCCAGGCTTTGTTGTTCCATTTATAGAGCACAAGCAGAGTAGATTTAGCATAATTCTTAAGGGCCCTAGGATTTTTGGAATGGTAAATGAGGTCAGCTTCAACCTAAAGTCACCAGCTGTATTAGCCCCTAACTGACAAGAGATTTCAGCCTGTTCTTTGAAGCTTTGAAGCCAGGCATTGACTTCTCCTCTTTAGCTATGAAAGTCCTAAATGGCGTCTTCTTCCAATATAAGGCAGTTTCATCTACATTGAAAATCTGTTGTTTAATGTAGCCACCTTCTTTAATTATCTTAACTAGATCTTCTGGATAACTTACTATAGCTTCTACATCAGTACTTGCTGCTTCACCTTGCACTCTTATGTTACAGAGACAGCTTCTTTCCTTAAATCTCATGAACCCACCTCTGCTAGCTTCAAATTTCTTCTGCAGCTTCCTCACCTCTCCCAGCCTTCATAGAATTGAAGAAAGTTAGGGCCTTGCTCTGGACTAGACTTTGGCTTAAGAGAATGTTGTGGCTGGTTTGATCTTCTATCCAGACCACTACAACTTTCTCATTATCAGCAATAAGACTTTTGTTTTCATATCATTCATATGTTCACTGGAGTAGCACTTTTTATTTCCTTTAAGAAGTTTTCCTTTGCATTCTCAATTTGGTACCACATCCACCTACCTTGAGTTCTAGCCAAGGGTATATCAGCAGCCTCAGTCCTACCATCTACTGGTGAAAATAAGGTCAATTGCTAACCTATCTTCTGATCAGGTAGCGTGTGGGGAGAATCTCCAAATAACTATGTATCTCTCATCCAATCATATGACCCATTCCCCATGCAGTTGAAGTATGGTCCACCTTTGCGTACCTGGGCCCCTTACATAGATCTATAAAAAGCTGATTTTAATAAATAAATGCAAGAGAAGAGACAAATCTTCCATGGAAAAGAATTCTAAATAATTTATTTGGATATTGCACCCTCACTCCTTAAGCATAACTCGTCACTCCTTAAGTGTAGGCTGCAAGTTGTGACTTTCTTCCAAAGCATACAATGTGGAAAAGGGAAAAGGAGGAACATTACAGTGAAGAAACCTGACAAATACTATCTCAGCCAAGTACTCAAGGTCAGTATCTACAGTGATAAATCATATTGATAGTACGTACCCTTAATATGATGTGAGGAATATCATACTTTACTTCTGTAGTCTTCCTCTCAAAACCCATAGCCCCAGTCTAATTATGAGGAAAACATCTGACAAATCCCAGTGAAGGAACATCCTACACAATGCTTGACTAGTACTCCTCAATACTGTCAAGGTCATCAAAAACAAGGCAAGTCTTGTGAGTCAACTATACTCCAATAAAAATTTTTAAAAAAGAAAAGAAAAGGCGAGTCTGAAAAACTGTCACAACCAATAGGACTAGATACAATGTAGTAAACTGGATGGGATCCTGGAACTGAAAAAGGACATTAGGTAAAAAGTGAGAAAATCTGGATGAAATGTAAACTTTAGCTAATAGTAATATATCATTATTGGTTCATTTACTATAACAAATAACTGTATTGTAAGGTGTTAATAGGGGAAACTGGATATAGGGTATATCTAAACTCTGTTATCTTCAAAATATCTGTAAATCTAAAACTTCTAAAATATGTTTATTTTTTAAAAATAATGTGAGCAAAGCTAATGTTTATTGAACCTTTGTTTTGTGCCAAACATTGTGCTAAAAGCTTTGTTTATATTATCTCACTGAATGCTAAGGATGACTTTATGAAATGAATAGTTATCCTCATTTTATAGGTAAGGAAATTGAGACATAGGTTAAGTGGATATCTTAAAGCTCAAATCTAGGAAATTGGGGAGGAAGGATTCCAATGCAGTCTGTCTAACTGTAGAGCCAATGCTCCTTTTTGTCATATTCATATAATTTATTAACAGACATTGAGCTCAAGAAGAATGCTTAGCATTTTTCTAAAACTAGTGTTCATCAGACAAATAAGCCTACGAGGAAGAGTAAAGAGAAAACTGTGCTTGCCAACAGACAAAATAAATGTACTTCTAAAGCAGATTGAAGAATTGAGGTTTGAAATAAAGGCAGAAGAAACTCAAGGAATGATGAATCTTACTGAAGCATTTAAAGAAGAGATGCTTATATCCAGAACTTTGATTCTTGAAACTTTTGCAGACAGGATGAAGTTGATCAAGCATTTGAAGTGTGTTGAATCGTAGGACATATACTAACACAGGGGTCCCCAGCCCTCGGGCCGAGGACCGGTATAGGTCTGCGGCCTGTTAGGAACCTGGCCGCACAGCAGGAGGTGAGTGGCGGACGAGCCAGCGAAGCTTCATCTGCCGCTCCCCATCGCTCCCCATCCCTCTCATTACCACCTAACCCATCGCTCGCATTACCGCCTGAACCATCCACCCCTCCCCCACCGACCCCCCTCCCCATCCGTGGAAAAATTGCCTTCCCTGAAACCGGTCCCTGGTGCCAAAAAGGTTGGGGACCGCTGATCTAACACATAAGCTGTATTGGAGTTAAAATGTCAAAAAAATTGTAAGAAAAGTAAGGGAAAAAACCTAAAGCTCCTCAACATGACTGCTCATTTACTGTCTCTCACCCAGTTTCTCTTTAGGACTGGATATCTCCCTGAACCTAAATGACAGCTCACTGAGCTAGGGCCCTGTTATACAGCTTAACTAGTATTAATCCCTTTTTCTGGAGTCTAGGAGATGGGCAGCAGGGAGCAATGGAATTCACGACCAAAACTCCCAGCTGCCGTTCAATGTGTACTTCATCTTGTAAGTTTCCATGTATGTCCTTGCCTAAGTATGATCTACACTCAGGCACTTCCTCAATTCTGACGCCTCCTTTATCTCTAGGATGTTTGCCCTATCTTGGCTCTTACTGGATTTAACACTCAATAATGTCATCTGCAAAATAAGACCATGAATATACATATGTTACAAATTGATATTAGAATTAAAAAACAGTGTCTTCATAAAATTTCCATAGATTCTCTGATCTAATCTTATGAGACTGATGGTTGAGCATTTGATTGAAAAAGTTGATTAAAGCATGAAATCATATCTTAAACACTGAATTTTTCACTTAGAAACATATTAATATAATTATATCCACCAAACTTTTGGTATAAGAACAAGGCCATTTATTTTGTTTTGTTTTTTTGCCCACAGCTTTGCATATAGTTTTACTAGTTGGATTTCTACCTTAACTTCTGTCCATCAAACATACCTGTAATGCATAGTTTACAGTATCCAGCTTTGGATTACTCAAAGTAAAGCAAAAAACTTCCACTTTTTTTTTAAATAGGAAAGTAAAGGTGATGTTCTCACCTTTTCTCTTCAAAATTACACAAAAGCAACAAATAAAAAGAGAAATAGAAACACAAACTCCTTTTTTGACAAAATCAAAAAGCATATTAAATCTCAAACCATGTGCATTATGAAGTACAGTGAAGGTAAAGAGGGATGCAGAAAGACGCCAAGAGAAATTGCCCAGGGTTACATACAGATCACCAACAAAACCAACAATATAGTTCTTTAAAGTAGCATATCCTGAGGAAAAAAATCAACAATTCCTAGTTTGGAACAAATGCAATTGATGACCAGGGTGGTGCTTCTCAGTTTGACATAAAGGGGAGACAGAATATTGGAGAACCCAAGGAATCACATTGAAAAACCATGTTTGTAGGAAGCAGTATGCTGATGAGGCAGGATTGAAAAAAGATTGTGAGTTCTGAGTTGTCCTGTAACTGCTGATCTCACATGACAGGACAGAAGTGAAGACTAAAGGCTATAATTCAAACACATACACAATTTTTTTGAGATGAGAGTTTTTGCTGGCTTGAAGTGCAGACCTAGATCTAGTCCAACATACTCTACTGCAAAAATTTGGTCCAGGAGGTACTCATTTGATTCAAAGATGGGCAAAACTTTAAAAAGGGTTAGAGAGAAGGCCATAATCTGCTTGGGTTCTATACCAAAGGGGAGATCTTTTCTGGAAAGCTACACTAGAAATTGGATGAGACAAAGCTTTACTTGTTACTGTTACCTACCTTTTGTATTTTTTGAATTCAAAAGAAATTTCATGTAATAGAAAAAGAATAGGGGCTTTGAAAAAATATTTAGATATTTTCAAGGAAATCTGAATACAAATCCTTTCAGATTTTGGACTCTTTTTATTCAGTCTTTCATTTGTTTTGACCACATATAATTTGACAGCAATTTCTTCTGGTGATTTTCCTTTATCAGGCCTTTCACAGAG
The DNA here is from genome assembly GCF_028023285.1 of Balaenoptera ricei. Lineage (NCBI taxonomy): Eukaryota > Metazoa > Chordata > Mammalia > Artiodactyla > Balaenopteridae > Balaenoptera > Balaenoptera ricei. Next base: position 69,647,859 of record NC_082648.1, read on the forward strand.
GCATTTAACTTACAGAGAAACAACTTTTCCTTTTGCATTTATATCTCATTGGTTTTGTAATATTTATTCATGTCATATTATAATATTATAACTGGAATAACAAGTTTAGGAACAAATACAATTAATTCAGTAGGCATGAAGCTCAACTGGTGGGAACAGAAACATGTAAATGATCTAGAAAGTGGCCTACTAACCACAAAGGTTCAGTGTACTATGGGTGTCATATGTTTTAGAGAAAAAACAGAAAGCAATGCTTGTTGATGGATTTGTTAAGTGGATGTTAGAAGAAATTACCTTAAATATGAATGTATGTCCTTACTGTATTCCTTTTGCCTTTGAGTTATTCTTTAGGATATAGTTTTAGATATATTGTTTAAATTTTAATTTTGTTCAAGAACTGTTTATTGAGCTCCTACCTACTGTGCACCCCAAGCATAGAAACAAGTGAAAGTAAGTATTTCATCACTACTTGTTGAAATCAAACAAAGTTAATAGGTTGTTATTGGTGATTTTACTTATGATATACTGAATAACCTATATTGGTACAGAAGATTTAAATGAAAGAATTTAATTATATTGACTTGCTTCATGAATATCCTTAGAGCTCTTCAGATACCTAAGGTTGTTTTAAATTGTTATGTTTGTTTTACTTTAGGGTATGTTTGATTAAAAAAAAATATTTTTAACTGTTATTAAATTTATTATTGTTGTTTTATCTTGAAGCTGCCAGAAAAAATTATAATGGACTACTACGAGAAGTATAAGCCTAGAATGAATGAGCTGGAGGCTTTTAATATGGTAAATCTCAGAATTAAACATACTAAGTTGAATATGTTGCTAGAGTTGAGTAAGATCCTATTAAATTTTTTTATGGGGCCAACCAGTCTGTGTTGTTTTTCTCTTAATGTAGAAAAACCGTTTTGTATCATTTCCTGTTTTAGAACTATATTAGGTGTCAGTAATGTAATAAAGAGAACACATGGTAGATTTCTCTTAAAGTGTATTATAAATGCATGGAAAGAAGTTTTAGAGTTCTTTGAACACATATTGGTCTCAATGCAGTTATTTCACAAGCATTCCTTTTAATGAATTTCATTCTTAGTACCCCTTTAAAAGCTTTCTATCACATATGTATGATTGCTTTTGGATTCTACCCCAAAGTCACTTAAAGGACATCCTTTTCCTTTTACTATTAAAGAAAAACTTTTGATCTCTGAAGTATTTATTTTCTGAAGATGTACAATGGGTATTGGAGATTTGGCCTTATATGAGTTTCTGTAGATACATTTTCTTAAGCAAGTGTTAAGCTAGTATTTTTGTTTGTTTTAAAGTACCACTGTCCTATCTTATTCTTTCTTTTAGTTGAAAGTTGTTCTGGCTCCTTGCATAGAGACATTGATTCTTCTGGATCGACTTTGCTACCTGAAAGAGCAGGTAAATTATGTTAATTTTAAATGCATAACAAATATCTTTATTAAACCCAGTAATATAGATCTGCTTATAACTAGGATAACATTCTTTCACATAAAACTAGTAAGATAATTTTTCTCATTATATTTTCCAAGTCTAAATATTCTTTCCATCTCTTTTGAAACAAAAACATATGTACAACAGATGTTTCCAGCAAAGCTACTATGATAAAGTTTACATTCTTTTAATTTTATGGTAATTACTATACAGTAGACAATGCACACAAACCATCATATATGACATATTGTATAGCTAAAATTAATAAAGGCCAGATGTAAAAGATATCATTTATATGCTTCATTTTGTAAGAATCACCTTTTAATTCACTTTTGAATTTTCGGACATATACACTCTGCAGTGTAGAAATTTCTTTCTCATCAGTGATAATTGCTTCTGTTTTTTTCACAGTCTTATTTGTTTTATCTTTGTTGAATGACCAAAAAATATGATTTTTTGTTATCTTTGGGAAAAATGTGTTTTTCAGATTCTACTCTAAGCTATGATCAAAATTATGTTTTTGAGCTATTTAAAATTAAGCCCATTTGTGGATTCAGCCTTGTTTCCAGTATAAACTCTTTATTTTAATAATTTTGTTTTATCATATGGAGAGCTTTACTTCTTTTCAGCAAACTACTTGGAACAAATGGATTTTAATAAATGGTATTTTTATGGAGAAAGGCAATTTTTAAATATTTAGATAATTATGTACTTTCCTAAGCTACTAACTAATTCAAAATCACTGGAAACTTTTGGTTCTCAACTTGTTAGGTCACAGAATCAGCCTTATTTTACTAGGTACTCATCATTTCCCTTTCAAAACAATTTCCAGTGACCTAAATAAAATAGGTAGGCAAAACAGTATGCACCAAGTTTAACAGATTGGTAATGAAGTGATAGAAATCATATAATTGTTCATTTTGTTAATATTTTAAATAATATTTTACTATTATAAAAGTAATACACACTTATGTTAGAAAATTTTAAATGAAGAATATAAAGAAGAAAATTAAAAGTAATGATTATCTCACCTTTCAGCATTAGCTATTAAATTATTGATATGTTTTCTAGAGCTTCTAATATATGTTTGTTGCATGTATGTGTATGAGCATATTATTTCTACTTTAATTAAAGTTGGAATCAAATTGTAAATGCAGTTTTGCATCTAATTTGTTTCATTTGTTTTATTTAGAATTTTTCCATCTCATTAAATGTACTACAGAAGCTGAATAATGTTTCATCATATAATTTATTTAAGTAATACCCAGTTGTCTCTAGCCACTTCCAGTTTTTCACAATTGCAGCAAGGAGTAGCCTTGTGGTTCACTCTCTATGCACATCTTTAATTATCTCCTCAACATAAATTCCCGAAGGTGAATTTCTAAATGTTAATTTTATTCAACAAAGAATAATTTTCTTTTATATAGTTTGTTTTTCATGTAGTTTTTATATTCCAGTATGTAGTCTAACATCTCTCATTTTTATCTACAACAAGTAGTTGCCTATTTAAATCACTTACCAATTTGCAGGATGATATTGCATGGTCTGCACTTGTGAAGTTGTTTGATCCTGTGAAATCTCCCAGATGTTATGCCATTATTGCGCTGAAGAAGCAGCAGTGATTTCAATTGAAGCAAGGTATTAGATGTATCTGTTTGTGGAATCAATTGCTAATTTTGCTTTTCTAAACATTAATGCCATGTTACGTAAATATTTGAAAAACATTGCAATATATTTTAAATAGGCAATAAAATAATAGCTAACAACAGAATGCCTTAATCCATTTTCCATTGTCAAAGCATACATTAATTTAAAAAAAATTAAGAACTCATGAAAATATTATAAAAGGATTTGACCTACATTTCTGAGTTAGTACGTCTCTAGGACATTGTAATCTGAGCCTTGTTTCCTGTTCAGTATTTGAGACCCTTGTTATTTGCTGCATATCACATTTTGACTTTTTACCAGCTTAAAATCAGATGAAAGGTATAGGTATAGATACAGTAAAACTAGTTGGTCCTGAAGATCATTAGCATTTTCTTTCACATTTTGGAAGGATTTTTCATGTTATCAGGAGAGAAAAAGTTATGCTTAAATAAATACCCAGGAAGCAGGCCAGAAATAAAAAGTGCTTAATATAAAGCATATTTTATACTGTGTTTTACTCTAAATTGCATAAGGACATATTCTGTGTCCTTAAAGGAATATGTGTCTTATAATTGAGATATTCACTTTCAGGATTCTTGGGGCTATTTATCTTACTAAAATAAAGGATGGCTTGGCAGTTAATGAATCACCTGGTACTCTGTAAAAAACCAATCTAGGAGAAGCAGGAGTGAATAAGAGAAGACCCACACTCTGCCCAGTGTGGTACAGAGTCCTTTCATTAGCAGAAAACCTGAGGTTTCTAATACACACAGAAGAGATGGACAACTGGGAAAAAGCTTCCTTGATTCTCAGCTAGAGACTGCATAAAATTCTCCCAGAAGAAGAAGTAGCTGCTTTCTTAAATTTTAGAGTCTATACACAGATGAGAATAATTTTTTGCTTTGGGTTGTGATACTGCGTTTGTAGCCAGTATATGTGTGAATGATCAGGTGCTTTGTATACCTAGTACAACACTGGGAAAATTAGCCATTTTTTAAGTTTTTTATGCTGAAAACTTTAAACATGTCCAGAGTGGAGAGTAGAGTATAATAAATCCCCATGTACTCATCACAAACTTCAGTAATTATAAACATTTTGCCAATCTCGTTTCATCAGGACACACATGAAAGTGCACACAGACACACATTTGCCACCCATACTCACCTTCCCTGGAGAATTTTAAAGTAAATCTCAAGCAATTTGTTATTTCACATAAATACGTAAATATATATTTCTAAGTTAAGGATTTCTTTCCATAATAATCTATTACTTATCCTCATTCACATTTCCGTGATTGGCTCAAAATGTCTTTTATATCAGTTGGTTCAATTCAAAATCAAAACAGGGTTCACGCATTTGCATTTGGTTGATGCGTCTCTTTAGGTTGCTTATTTTATTCTATTTTATTTCCTTATATTGTTTGCTATATGAGTATCTATCTATCAGGAGCAGAAAACCATTCCAAGCCTACCTTCTTTCCTTTCATAATTTTAACTTCTATGTAAAATTTTAAACTTTTTTTCTGATGCCCAAATATTTATATAACATTCATTTCTCCTTATAATAAAGAAAAAGAAAAGAACCTTATACGAGTAAAGCTCTACTTATATGGGTAAAGAGAAGTGCATTACAAATGTTTTAATACCAAGGAAAGTATGTAGTAACTTCCCAGTGTTTCAAAACATTGTCAGAAATTGCATTTACCAATTAAAGCTTTCCATTTGTTATTAATCAGAGACAAATGTGAGATTCCAGCATCTAATCAACATGAGATGATCTGTACGGTCACACTGAGATGATAACATTTCAGCAGAAAGCAAAGAAATACAATATTTTGGTAGGACTTTATACACGTGAATCCCTGTTGCACTGTTTGTAGACTCATCTCATAAAAACTGCTCTTCGAGAACTCGTTTACAAGTTGAACTAAAGAGTGGTGCATTAGCAGGAGCACCAATTCTGACAATTACCTTCTGGGTGAGTTAAAGCAAGACTCTTAATATCTCAGAGCCTCATTTGTAAAGTAGGGTTTTATTTAATATTTATTTTATAAACATTTATTGAATGCCTACCATGTGTCAGAGATTATGCTAGGTAGGCACTGGCAGTATGGAGACAAACAAGACATGTCCCTGTCCTCAAAGAGTTCAGTGAGGAAGACAATAAAATTACTAATTACAGTAATTAGAACTATAATTACTGAACAGGGCTGAGAGGATCAGGGCATAGGATTCTTTAGGGTATCTTCAAATCAATAGACTTAGGGGGAAGAAGGACTCAGTAATATTAGTACCGTAGTTTAGATTCATGTGGCTTAAGTTGTTTTGTGTCCTTGCCTAAGTCACTTAACTATTCGGTGTGCCTCAGTTTTCTCATCTGTGAAAAATAACGTAAGAATAGAATTTACTCATAAGGTTGTTAAGAGGATTAACGGACTAAATATATGTTATTCAACTCCCCCAAAATATCTCCAGGCACCCTGTTAATCAAGCAAAACTAAGTTTATTAGAATTCTCCTCAGCAATAGAGGAATTCCCCTTGACAGTCTTGACTGTCTCTGAAGGAGGAAGTCAGGAAAGGATATTTATAAGATTTGGAAGTCTGGGCTCAAGGAGCTTAAGGCAGCTTTTTTAAGGTGGAGAACAGACTGGGATTGGGGAAATTTCATGATCTAAGTTTTATGGTTAGTATCTATAGCAAGGTGAGGGTCTTGAACCAAGTCTTGATACGTAAACTGTTGCTTGATAAGTGAACTCTCTGCCAACGAAAGCAGATTGTTTGTCTGAGGTAAATTAATATATGGGAATTTCCTGAAACAAACAATGAAGTTATTTATTGGTTTACAGTCTTATCTTTCCTGGGGAAAGTTTTCTTGCAACAAACAAATAAATCATGTTGAAACAGGTGGTCTCAGTTCTTAGACCCCATAGCTCTGTCATATTGATGCACATGGTTGTGGTTCTCCATGTAAAGCACTTAATTCCTGGCACATAATGCATAATATAAAAGCAATAGTCGTGTTTTTTAAATGTCCTAGAGGGAGAGAAATGGGAACTTATTTATAAGTTAAGACATTGATTTTGTAGGGAAAAAAAATGTGTTCTAGATTCTAATCAGACAGCTTATAAATGGATTTTTAGTGTCCCCATTCAAAATTTGAGGAATTGTCCACATTTAAAAGTGGATTTGATTACTGGATGAAGAACATTACTTTATGCTCAGTAGTATGTTTCACAGCAATTTTGCTTGCTGACATAATCTATCATTTTACGATTAATATTCATTTTTAGATTAATTTCTAACAGTGATTGCTCCGTATCTGTAGGTATAAATGCTGAGACTTATGCAAAAGACCTCCCACCCTACATGCATCTGATGATTGTTCTTTAATTGGCGTTTCTTGCTACTGTGCATAATAATAATAATTATTATTACCCTCTTTAACATGCATAGTTATTCCAAAGTCTTTGTCATGAGGCATGAGGTTTCATTTTTTCCTAGATGGCTATGAGCTAAATTGACTGCTTTTTTTTAATACATGTTTTTATTTTTTTTTTAACTGAGATATGGTTGGTTTACATATTATATGTTTCAGGTGTACAACATAGTGATTCACAATTTTTAGAGGTTATACTCCATTTATAGTTTTTATAAAATATTGTCTATATTTCCTGTGCTGTATATCCTTGTCGCTTATTTATTTTATACATAGTAGTTTGTACCTCTTAATCCCCTACCCCTATCCTGCTCCTCCTTCCTTCCCTCTCCCCACTCACAACCATTAGCTTGTTTTCTATATCTGTGAGTCTGTTTCTTTTTTGTTATTCTAAACAAAATATAAACTAGTGAACAAATATTCACTAGTTTGTTTCATTTTTTAGATTCTACATATAATGATAACATATAGTATTTGTCTTTCTCTGTCTGACTTATTTTACTAAGCATAATACCCACCAAGTCTATCCATTTTGTTGCAAATGGCAAAATGTCATTCTTTTTGACGGTTGAGTAGTATTCCATTCCATATGTGTGTGTGTGTATATACACATATATGTATATGAATAGTACATATATAAATAAATATATGAAATTTCCATATGCTTTATTTTTTTCCTTCCAGTTTTATTGAGATATAATTGACATACAGTACTGTTTAAGTTTAAGGTGTACAGTGTAATTATTTGACTTACATACATCATGAAATGTTTATCACAATAAGTTTAGTGAACATCCATCACCTCATGTAGATACAAAATTAAAGAAAGAAAAAAACATTTTCCTTGTGATAAGAACTTTCAGGATTTACTCTCTTAAAAACTTTCATATATAACATATAGCAATGTTAATTATATTTATGTTGTACACTATGTTCCCTGTTACTTATTTATCTTATAACTGGGCGTTTGTACCTTTTGACTGCCTTCATCCAATTACCCCTCACCCCATCCCCCTCCTCTTGTAACCACAAACCTGATCTCTTTTTCTATGAGTTTGTTTGTTTTTGTTTCTTTTTAAAGTATAATTTACCTACAGTTAACACTATGTTAGTTCCTGTTACACAACATAGTGATTTGATATTTCTATACATTTCAAGATGATCACCGTGATGGCTCCAGTCATTATCTGTCACCATACAAAGATATTGCATAGTTACTTTTTTTTTTTTTTTAATCAGTCATCAATTTTATACACATCAGTGTATACATGTCAATCCCAATCGCCCAATTCAGCACACCACCATCCCCACCCCACCACGGTTTTCCCCCCTTGGTGTCCATACGTTTGTTCTCTACATCTGTGTCTCAACTTCTGCCCTGCAAACCAGTTCGTCTGTACCATTTTTCTAGGTTCCACATACATGCGTTAATATACGATATTTGTTTTTCTCTTTCTGACTTACTTCACTCTGTATGACAGTCTCTAGATTCATCCACATCTCAACAAATGACTCAATTTTGTTCCTTTTTATGGCTGAGTAATATTCCATTGTATATATGTACCACATCTTCTTTATCCATTCGTCTGTCAATGGACACTTAGGTTGCTTCCATGACCTGTCTATTGTAAATAGTGCTGCAATGAACATTGGGGTGCATGCGTCTTTTTGAATTACGGTTTTCTCTGGGTATATGCCCAGTAGTGGGATTGCTGGATCATATTGTAATTCTATTTTTAGTTTTTTAAGGAAACTCCATATTGTTCTCCATAGTGGCTGTATCAATTTACATTCCCACCAACAGTGCAAGAGGGTTCCCTTTTCTCCACACCCTCTCCAGCATTTGTTGTTTGTAGACTTTCTGATGATGCCATTCTAACTGGTGTGAGGTGATACCTCATTGTAGTTTTGATTTGCATTTCTCTAATAATTAGTGATGTTGAGCATCTTTTCATGTGCTTCTTGGCCATCTGTATGTCTTCTTTGGAGAAATGTCTATTTAGGTCTTCTGCCCATTTTTGGATTGGGTTGTTTGTTTCTTTAATATTGAGCTGCATGAGCTGTTTATATATTTTGGAGATTAATCCTTTGTCTGTTGATTCGTTTGCAAATATTTTCTCCCATTCTGAGGGTTGTCTTTTCGTCTAGCTTTTGGTTTCCTTTGCTGTGCAAAAGCTTTGAAGTTTCATTAGGTCCCATTTGTTTATTTTTGTTTTTATTTCCATTACTCTAGGAGGTGGATCAAAAAAGATCTTGCTGTGATTTATGTCAAAGAGTGTTCTTCCTAGGTTTTCCTCTAAGAGTTTTATAGTGTCCGGTCTTACATTTAGGTCTCTAATCCATTTTGAGTTTATTTTTGTGTATGGTGTTAGGGAGTATTCTAATTTCATTCTTTTACATGTAGCTGTCCAGTTTTCCCAGCACCACTTATTGAAGAGACTGTCTTTTCTCCATTGTATATCTTTGCCTCCTTTGTCATAGATTAGTTGACCATAGGTGCGTGGGTTTATCTCTGAGCTTTCTATCTTGTTCCATTGATCTATGTTTCTGTTTTTGTGCCAGTACCATATTGTCTTGATTACTGTAGCTTTGTAGTATAGTCTGAAGTCAGGGAGTCTGATTCCTCCAGCTCCATTTTTTTCCCTCAAGACTGCTTTGGCTATTCAGGGTCTTTTGTGTCTCCACACAAATTTTAAGATGATTTGTTCTAGTTCCGTAAAAAATGCCATTGGTAATTTGATAGGGATTGCATTGAATCTGTAGATTGCTTTGGGTAGTATAGTCATTTTCACAATATTGATTCTTCCAATCCAAGAGCATGGAATATCTCTCCATCTGTTGGTATCATGTTTAATTTCTTTCATCAGTGTCTTATAGTTTTCTGCATACAGGTCTTTTGTCTCCCTACGTAGGTTTATTCCTAGGTATTTTATTCTTTTTGTTGCAGTGGTAAATGGGAGTGTTTCCTTAATTTCTCTTTCAGGTTTTTCATCATTGCTGTATAGGAATGCAAGAGATTTCTGTGCATTAATTTTGTATCCTGCAACTTTACCAAATTCATTGATTAGCTCTAGTAGTTTTCTGGTGGCATTTTTAGGATTCTCTGTGTATAGTATCATGTCATCTAAACAGTGACAGTTTTACTTCTTCTTTTCCAATTTGTATTCCTTTTATTTCTTTTTCTTCTCTGATTGCCATGGCTAGGACTTCCAGAACTATGTTGAATAATAGTGGTGAGAGTGGACATCCTTGTCTCGTTCCTGATCTTAGAGGAAATGCTTTCAGTTTTTCACCATTGAGAATGATGTTTGCTGTGGGTTTGTCGTATATGGCCTTTATTATGTTGAGGTAGCTTCCCTCTATGCCCACTTTCTGGAGAGTTTTTATCATAAATGGGTGTTGAATTTTGTCAAAAGCTTTTTCTGCATCTCTTGAGATGATCATATGGTTTTTCTTCTTCAATTTGTTAATATGGTGTATCACATTGATTGATTTGTGTATATTGAAGAATCCTTGCATCCCTGGGATAAATCCCACTTGATCGTGGTGTATGATCCTTTTAATGTGTTGTTGGATTCTGTTTGCTAGTATTTTGTTGAGGATTTTTGCACCTATATCCATCAGTGATATTGGTCTGTAATTTTCTTTTTTGGTAGTGTCTTTGTCTGGTTTTGGTATCAGGGTGATGGTGGCCTCCTAGAATGAGTTTGGGAGTGTTCCTTCGTCTGCAATTTTTTGGAAGAGTTTGAGAAGGATGGGTGTTAGCTCTTCTCTAAATGTTTGATAGAATTCACCTGTGAAGCCATCTGGTCCTGGACTTTTGTTTGTTGGAAGATTTTTAATCACAGTTTCAATTTCATTACTTGTGATTGGTCTGTTCATATTTTCTGTTTCTTCCTGGTTCAGTCTTGGAAGGTTATACCTTTCTAACAATTTGTCCATTTCTTCCAGGTTGTCCATTTTATTGGCATAGAGTTGCTTGTAGTAGTCTCTTAGGATGCTTTGTATTTCTGCGGTGTCTGTTGTAACTTCTCCTTTTTCATTTCTAATTTTATTGATTTGAGTCCTCTCCCTCTTTTTCTTGATGAGGCTGGCTAATGGCTTATCAATTTTGTTTATCTTCTCAAAGAACCAGCTTTTAGTTTTATTGATCTTTGCTATTGTTTTCTTTGTTTCTATTTCATTTATTTCCGCTCTGATCTTTATGATTTCTTTCCTTCTGCTAACTTTGGGTTTTGTTTGTTCTTCTTTCTCTAGTTCCTTTAGGTGTAAGGTTAGATTGTTTACTTGAGATTTTTCTTGTTTCTTTAGGTAGGCTGGTATAGCTATAAAATTCCCTCTTAGAACTGCTTTTGCTGCATCCCATAGGTTTTGGATCATCATGTTTTCATTGTCATTTGTCTCTAGGTGTTTTTTGATTTCCTCTTTGATTTCTTCAGTGATCTCTTGGTTATTTAGTAACATATTGTTTAGCCTCCATGTGTTTGTGCTTTTCACTTTTTTTCCCCTGTAATTTATTTCTAATCTCATAGCGCAGTGGTCAGAAAAGATGTTTGATATGATTTCAATTTTCTTAAATTTACTGAGGCTTGATTTGTGACCCAAGATGTGATCTGTCCTGGAGAATGTTCCGTGCACACTTGAGAAGAAAGTGTAATCTGCTGTTTTTGGATGGAATGTCCTATAAATATCAATTAAATCTATCTGGTCTATTGTGTCATTTAAAGCTTGTGTTTCCTTATTTATTTTCATTTTGGATGATCTGTCCGTTGGTGTAAGTAAGGTGTTAAACTCCCCCACTATTATTGTGTTACTGTCGATTTCCTCTTTTATAGCTGTTAGCAGTTGCCTTATGTATTGAGGTGCTCCCATGTTGGGTGCATATATATTTTATAATTGTTATATCTTCTTCTTGGATTGATCCCTTGATCATTATGTAATGTCCTTCCTTGTCTCTTGTAACATTCTTTATTTTAAAGTCTATTTTATCTGATATGAGTATAGCTACTCCAGCTTTCTTTGGATTTCCATTTGCATGGAATATCTTTTTCCATCCCCTCACTTTCAGTCTGTATGTGTCCCTAGGTCTGAAATGGGTCTTTTGTAGACAGCATATATATGGGTCTTGTTTTTGTATCCGTTCAGCAAGCCTGTGTCTTTGGTTGGAGCATTGAATCCATTCACATTTAAGCTAATTATCAATATGTATGTTCCTATGACCATTTTCTTAATTGTTTTGGGTTTGTTTTTGTAGGTCCTTTTCTTCTCTTGTGTTTCCCACTTAGAGAAGTTCCTTTAGCATTTGTTGTAAAGCTGGTTTGGTGGTGCTGAATTCTCTTAGCTTTTGCTTGTCTGTAAAGCTTTTGATTTCTCCAGCAAATCTAAATGAGATCCTTGCCGGGTAGAGTAATCTTGATTGTAGGTTCTTCCCTTTCATCACTTTAAGTATATCATGCCACTCCCTTCTGGCTTGCAGAGTTTCTGCTGAGAAATCAGCTGTTAACCTTATGGGAGTTCCCTTGTATGTTATTTGTCGTTTTTCCCTTGCTGCTTTCAATAATTTTTCTTTGTCTTTAATTTTTGCCACTTTGATTACTATGTGTCTCGGCATGTTTCTCCTTGGGTTTATCCTGTATGGGACTCTCTGAGCTTCCTGGACTTGGGTGGCTATTTCCTTTCCCATGTTAGGGAAGTTTTCGACTATAATCTCTTCAAATATTTTCTCTGGTCCTTTCTCTCTCTCTTCTCCTTCTGGGACCCCTATAATGCGAATGTTGTTGCGTTTAATGTTGTCCCAGAGGTCTCTTAGGCTATCTTCATTTCTTTTCATTCTTTTTTCTTTAGTCTGTTCCGCAGCAATGAATTCCACCATTCTGTCTTCCAGGTCACTTATCCGTTCTTCTGCCTCAGTTATTCTGCTATTGATTCCTTCTAGTGTAGTTTTCATTTCAGTTATTGTATTGGTCATCTCTGTTTGTTTGTTCTTTAATTCTTCTGGGTCTTTGTTAAACATTTCTTTCATCTTCTCGATCTTTGCCTCCATTCTTATTCCGAGGTCCTGGATCATCTTCACTATCATTATTCTGAATTCTTTTTCTGGAAGTTTGCCTATCTCCACTTCATTTAGTTGTTTTTCTGGGGTTTTATCTTGTTCCTTCATCTGGTACATAGCCCTCTGCCTTTTCATCTTGTCTATCTTTCTGTGAATATGGTTTTTCTTCCACAGGCTGCAGGATTGTAGTTTTTCTTGCTTCTGCTGTGTGCCCTCTGGTGGTTGAGGCTATCTAAGAGGCTTGATGGGAGCCATAGTTACTTTTTTAATTGAAGTATAGTTGATGTACAATGTTGTGTTAATTTCTGCCATACAGCAAAGTGATTCAGTCATACACATATATATATATATATATATATTCTTTTTTATCAATATATTCTCTTCTATTATGGTTTATCACATGATATTGAATATAGTTCCCTGCGCTATACAGTAGGACCTTGTTGTTTATCCATTCTATATATAATAGTTTGCATCTGCTAACCCCAAACTCCCAGTTCATCCCTTCCCCACCCCCCCCACCCTTGCCAACCACACTGTACATTTCATACCCATGACTCATTTGTTTGGCAGCTGGAATTTTGTACCTCTTAATCTCCCTCACCTATTTCTCTCCTTCCTTGTCCCTGACCCACTCCCCTCTGGCAACCACCTGTTTGTTGTCTGTATCTATGAGTCTTTTTCTGTTTAGTTATGCTTATTCATTTGTTTTGCTTTTTAGATTCCACATATAAATGAAATCATTCAGTATTTGTCTTTCTCTGTCTGACTTACTTCACTTAACATAATATCCACCAAGTCTATCCATGTTGTTGCAAATGGCAAAATTGCATTCTTTTTTATGGCTGAGTAATATTCCATTGTGTGTGTGTCACATCTTCTGTTTCCATTCATCTCATTCATCTACTGAGGAGCACTTAGGTTGCTTCCATATCTTGCATATCTTGGCTATTGTAAATAATGCTGCAATGAACACAGGGGTGCATTTATCTTTTAAAATTAGTGTTTTTGTTTTCTTCAGATAAATACCCAAGAGTAGAATTGGTGTACCATATGAAGTTCTATTTTTAGTTTTTTAGGGAATGTCCATCTGTTCTCCATAGTGGCTGCACCAATTTACATCCCCACCAACAGTGCACAAGGGTTCCCTTTCCTCCACACCCTCTCCAACATTTGTTACTTGTGTTCTTTTCATTGATAGCCGTTTCTGACAGGTGTGAGGTGATATCTCATTGTGGTTTTGATTTGCATTTCCTTGATGATTGGTGATGTTGAGCATCCTTTCATGTGCCTTTGACCATCTGTATGCCTTCTTTGGAAAAATGTCTATTCAGATCCTCTGCCCATTTTTGATTGGGTTGTTGGTGGTTTTTTTGATGTTGAGTTGTGTAAGTTCTTTTTATATTTTGGATGTTAACCCCTTATTAGATGTATCATTTGCATATATCTTCTCCCATTCAGTAGGTGACCTTTTCATTTTGTTGTTAGTTTCCTTTGCTGTGCAAAAGCCTTTCCATTTGATGTTGTCCCATTTGTCTATTTTTGCTTTTGTTTCCTTTGCCTGAGGAGACATATCCATGAAATATTACTAAGATCAGTGTCAAAGAGCTTACTTCCTATGTTTTCTTCTAGAAGTGTTGTGGTTTCAGGTTTTACATTTAAGTCTTTAATCCATTTTGAATTTATTTTTGTGCATGGTTTGAGAGAGTTGTCCCCTTTGATTGTTTTGCATATAACTGTCCAGTTTTCCCAACACTGTTTGTTGAAGAGACTGCCTTTTCCTCATTGTATATTCTTGCCTCTTTTGTCGGAGATTAATTATCCTTAAAAGTGTGGCTTCATTTCTGGACTCTCTATTCTGTTCCATTGATCTATTGTCTGTTTTTTGCCAGCACCATACTGTTTTGATTACTGTAGCTTTGTAGTATTTGGAATCAGGGAGCGTGATACCCCCAGCTTTGTTGTTCTTTCTCAAGACTGTTTTGGCTTTTCAGGGACTTTTGTGTTTTCATACAAATTTTAGAATTATTTGTCCAAGTTCCGTGAAAAATGCCATTGGTATTTTGATAAGGTCCCATATGCTTTAAATTTAAGAATTATACATCTAAATACCTTTCGAGTCAAAGAAGAAAGTGGAAATCAGAAAACATTTTGAATAATAATGAAAATAATTGAATTGAATTATAATGAAAAAATTATAATTTTTCATTACAGATCATTGTAATTTTCATTACAAATTAGACATCAAAACTTCTAGGATGAGCTAAACCATGATATAAGGAAACATTAGCTGTGCACACATATTAGAAAAGAAAAAGACCGAAAATCAAAAGATTAATAGTTAGTGGAAGAAAAACACATAGAGAGATAATTAACACCTCTAAAAGTTGGTTCTTAGATAACTAATAAAATTGACACAACTCTGAAAGAGTAATCATTTAAAAAAAAAAAAAACAGTTAAATAACTAAGGAATATAAAAGGGAACATCACTATAGATCCTACAAAAATTAGAATGGTAATAAGAATATTATGAACAGCTTTATACTGATAAATTTGAACATTTGTGTAAAAAGGAAATTTTTCTCAAGGAAATGCAATATGCCAAAATTGCCAAAAGAAGAAAAAACATAAATAATCATATAATTGTTATATTGAATCTGCAATTAATCCTCTATTAATTTCCTACATCTCAATAAAAGTACTTTGTGGATGTTAAATGTAATTCAGTTACCTACTATCTTGTTAGTTCGCAACTATGTGACTATAACACTTAAGGTTGGGGAGAAAGATTTAAAAGCTGTTGATAGTTCCTAATCTTCAGGAGTTCATAATCTAGTCATTGAAACACATATGAGAGGCATATGGAAGAGTTAAGAGTTAGATAATGACATTTGGGAGGAGAAGAAGAAAGTGTCTACATAAACACACAATGCTTTACCATGAACTATGTCCTAGATTGTTGACTTCTGTCCCATTCTTCCCCTTAATTATAGTTTCCTTTGGGTTGTTTCTAAATGTGGTCAGTATAATGGCTTGTTTTCGTGGAGGAGAGGACTGTTTAAGAAATAATCTGTTACGTGAAATATGTGCTCTGGTTAACCTGTGACCAAAGGAACTGAAAGTCTCCAAACCTTCCCAGATGATTTGTACTTGGCCAGTGATGCTACTGGCTACACGTATGGGAATTTATTAGTTGAGGTATTTATCTCAGTGGATTGCCTCATTAGGTTTGCAGATGTTCTGTCAATGAAAGACCTTTTTTTTAATAATTGTAGTGTTTTTATCAGAATTTTCCAATGAACAATCTAGAATAAGAGAGTTAACACATTACAGCACAGACAAAGTAGCGTGTATTTAAAATTCATGGGAGGAAAAGCCTTTAATTTGTACTCAGACAGTTATGATTGAACATGTTGGATTTTAGAAAAATAGAGAAAGTATGCAAATTCCAACCTGAAATTCAACACATTGCTTTCCATTTAGTCAACATGGGATTTGGTGTGCATCAGCTAATCATGTTGAACTAAATGCACATTATTCAGAGTTAGCTGCCCTCTTAGGAAAGAATCCAGTCTTCTAATACTGCCACAACTCTTTTAAGAAAATTAGTTGATGGTGGTTTTCCATCGAGCAAACTATACTCAAATAATGTGTTTCAAGGGAAAGATAAAACAATTCCAGATCCATTTGATTATGACAACAGACATCTCTGGTGCTCTGGTGACTTCAGACTATTTCCAATTTTAGTAGACAATATAACTGTGCAGGTAAACCTCTGTGAATAAAGGCATAAGGGACAGATTTTTAAATCATAAAGAAAAAATGTTAGTGCTGTATTTCCACTTTAATCCAAAAGGACACGAACTAAAAATAAAATTGAAGGCAAAGGAGAGGGTGTACTTTTAATGTATAGGATGTTGACCATCTTTTTACGTATGTAAACAATGCCTTTAAAGTCTCCACATTTACATTCATGTTACCAGCTTATACTATGTTTGGGAAGTCATCCCTTCACAGCAGGTTTTACTGTACTGAAGAGTGATATTTAGTAGTTTTGAGGATCAACATTTACAGTGTAAGAACTGAAAGCTTTTGCAAGGTAAATGATTTTCTTGGATAACTTTTCTCTAATTAATAGCAAATACTGTCCGTTTCTCTTGAAAATAAACAGATCTGAATTTTTTTTTTAAGCTTTTTTTTTTTTTTTTTTTTACTTTTTTTGGGGGTTTATTTTATTTGTTTATTTATTTATTTATTTATGGTTGTGTTGGGTCTTCGTTTCTGTGCGAGGGCTTTCTCCAGTTGTGGCAAGTGGGGGCCACTCTTCATCGCGGTGCGTGGGCCTCTCATCATCGCGGCCTCTCCTGTTGCAGAGCACAAGCTCCAGACGCGCAGGCTCAGTAACCGTGGCTCACAGGCCCAGTTGCTCCGCGGCATGTGGGATCCTCCCAGACCAGGGCTCGAACCCGTGTCCCCTGCATCGGCAGGCAGATTCTCAACTACTGCGCCACCAGGGAAGCCCCCAGATCTGAATTTTTTTAAATATGCTTCACATTTTAGATCTCTAGCACAGTTTTAATATCCACTTTTGTTAATGAGATTCTTGGTAATGTGTTTTCCTTCTAATAAATTGGTTGCAGATGCTTAGAGAAGAAAGGATTTCATTAAAATTGCTGCTGTTAATAGCATACCTCCTACCTTTAAGATTAATGAAACAATAGTAAATTCAACCAATATCTCCTTACTGTTCTATTATTATGAAAATTAAAACTTTATATCTCTTGGAGCTTTGTTTAGTTAATAAATAAAGCAGTGTTACACAGCTTCTGAAGGTCATAGTACCCTGGTGGAGTTACATCAAATACACATTTAATTTATGTCTTGATTTTTAGATTCTAAACTGTCTATAAGATGCAAATGCATAAGAAGGGTAGGATAGCTGTTTATCAGGGCCAAAATAGAAATGCCATCTTGGAAAACTAGGAAACAGAAGATGAAATCTCTCTGACTTTTCCAAAAACAGAGTATATGTGTTTCTGATCAAGTAAGACATATAAAGTCCAAAAAAACTTTATTGAACATCTATAAACTGGTGTTTTCACACTTAACCTCAATTCTCAGAACAACAAATTAATTCAATAGCATGTATTAGGGATATAGATTGTTAGTATCAAAACAGTAATATACACCCAAGGAGCAAGCAGTAATACTTGAGAACAGTTCACCCATTTTTCATTCACTCTAGGGTTTAATTATTATCTTGAAAGCATAATGATTTCAGTGACCAGTGTCTGCTTACAGACTTCCTTTTTGTTCTTTCCTTTTGTCTAACCCTGTGATCTCCAGACTTTGGTGGGCAAAAAAGTTAAGGAGTATAGTACTATATTCAAAACTAAACAAATAGCCATGTAAATGTATTTTCTATAAAAATGTGTTCTTACAGGAAACACATTTAAGAGATCTTTCAGCTCACTGTTCATAGATTTAAGAAAAAAAAATTCAATGATAAGAATCCCATTGACATTCCAAATACGGTATTTTGTTTTTACTGCTTTAGATAATAGATTCATACTTGGCTTTTATTGTCTTGTAAGTATATGCTAAGTTAAAATCAGAACTTTGCAATTTAAAGTTAAAAGTGGCAGTCCGAGGCCACTTTTGAAAGAATTGAACACCAATGATAGTGGTTAGTTTGTTTTGTTTTGTTTTTATATCTTTATTGGAGTAGAATTGCTTTACAATGTTGTGTTAGTTTCTGCTGTACAACAAAGTGAATCAGCTATATGTATACATATATCCCCATATCCCCTCCCTCTTGCATCTCCCTGCCACCCTCCCTATCCCACCCCTCTAGGTGGTCACAAAGCACCCGAGCTGATCTCCCTGTGCTATGCAGCAGCTTGCCACTAGCCATCCATTTTACATTTGGTAGTGTATACATGTCAGTGCTACTCTCTCACTTCGTCCCAGCTTCCCCTTCCCCGCCCCGTGTCCTCAAGTCCATTCTCTATGTCTGCGTATGTATTCCTGCCCTGACACTAGTTTCATCAGTACTGTTTTTTTAGATTCCATATATTTGCGTTAGCATCTGGTATTTTTCTCTTTCTGATTTACTTTACTCTGTATGACAGACTCTAGGTCCATCCACCTCACTACAAATAACTCAATTTCGTTCCTTTTTATGGCTGAGTAATATTCCATTGTATATATGTGCCAGATAGTGGTTAGTTTTAACTTACCTAGGAAGATCAGTGAAAACCAAGAAGCTTCCTGCCCATGATATTAATTTTAATTTTAAAATAAATCTTGGGACTTCCCTGGTGGCGCAGTGGTTAAGAATCGCCTGCCAATGCAGGGGACTCAGGTTCGAGCCCTGGTCCGGGAAGATCCCACATGCCGCGGAGCAGCTAAGCCCGTGCGCCACAACTACTGAGCCTGCGCTCTAGAGCCCGCGAGCCACAACTACTGAAGCCCATGTGCCTAGAGCCTGTGCTCTGCAACAAAGAGAAGCCATCGCAATGAGAAGCCTGCACACTGCAACGAAGAGTAGCCCCCGCTCGCTGCAACTAGACGAAGCCCGCGCGCAGCAATGAAGACCCAACGCAGCCAAAATAAATAAATAAATAAAATAAAAAATAAATAAAAATTTAAAATAAATCTTAAGATAATTACTAAAAATAAACCTAAAGATAATTGCCAATTATTAAATACCAACTACTTTGACATTTTATATATCATATATACAAGGGCCACCCCAGAAGAATCAGAGAGGGGGTTTTATAAAGAGGCCTGTAAATGAAATTTGAAAATTCCAAAGAAAATTTTAAAAACAGCTAACCAAATAGATGACCACACAGCATAATGTTAGGACAATAACATTCCAAAAAGCTGGTGGGCATATAGCAATGCTTAAAACTTCAACATATGAGTTATAGAGTATATTTCTTAGTTATCAGTACTGATCTTTCTGGACACCAGAGTGATAAGTTAAAACTGTAAGAAATTATTCCAGTACGTACTAACACTTCTTTTTACATTGATGTCCACGCCAGTGGCATGCCTCCTTGTCCAAAGATTAGCTTCCAGTCGTAGAAGTAATATGGGAAGCAAAGATTAAGCAGGAGATTCCCTGCATCACTTTTTTTTTCCTCAAGTAAGCTGAGCTTAGAGTCTTACTCCCCAAAATTGCACTCCACAGACCAACAGCATCAACATCACCTGAGAACTTGTTAAAAATGCAGAATCTCAGTCCCTACCCCAAACCTACTCAGTCAGAATAGGTATTTTAAGAGACCCCCAAGTGCTTAACATTTGAGAAGACAGCCTCTTTAAGGCTCCTCTGAGAGAGTTTTATGCCCAAGAACACAGAAGACCTTGCCACGTCCCGTAGTGTCTGCTAAGGTGAGGGAGCATGCAAATCCCGAGGGTACTCACTCACAGCCCTGCCCTAAATGGACCACATCTTGCCTCATGCTCGAGAGGTCTGTACCTAAGAATATTAGACCTCCCTCTCTTCAGTCACTGCCAAAGAATAAATACAAAGGAGACCAGAATTTCACAAATCCCTTCTGCCTTCAGCTGACATTTTTTAACAGGCATTACTCCAACAGGACTTGTTAATAAATTTGGGGATTGAATTGTGGGGTTTTTTGCAGCCGTTTCTCACAACTGACTAAGGCTGTGTCTTTTCAATATAATGTAAAAGATTTAGTTTGTAAGTAAAATTTAAGAATGAAAATGTTCTGTATTATCTGTATATTTACCATAAAACTCTAACTTATGTATATAAATTAGGAACACCTCTTCAAAAGGCCTTCATATCTTTTGGTAGATGCTCCACATTTTATTCCGTGCTTTTTCTGTTTATCTCTGATTATGGTATCTTTCACCCACGTGATCTTTTCATATTAATAAAGATAGCAGACCAGTTGGCATTGGAACTGGCATAGAATTTATTTTAAAAATCAAGATACAGTGAATCTATTGAGGCAAACAAATCAGGTTCCTGGGCTAAACCTCAAATTGAGTTAACATACAAGCTGTCATTTTTATAAATCCATGAAAAATGAATGAGGAATTTGGCTCTCGAATAATATGATCATGCTATTTAAAACTCTTTACTTTCTCTCTTTTGGTTTAAAAAAAATGAAGAAACTATAGTTAAATTACTCACATTCCCACCACCAAGTAGTTATTTTCAGTCGGTCCAAATGCATTTATTGTTTATATCTGCCTTAACAATCAACATACCATTTATATTCTGCCTCTTTTACTTAATATTATGTAAGAAACATTTCCCCATAATTCTACACTGCCTTCATCGTGATCATTTTTAATGACTTAAGAGTCCATCCTAATGACATATACTCTATTTACCCATTATTTTATTGTTAGACCTTCCAACCTCTTGCTATTGTGCCTAAGACTGTTGTGAATACATTTGAGCATATGACATTATTCTCTTCTTCAATAATTTACGCTGTATGACTTCATTCCCAGAAGGAGAATTGCTAGTTAAAGGTTGATAATACTATTAAGTATATCATATACATTAACTATTTAGGAACTCTGCTTTTTTCAATCCAGGGCCAAATTTGGATTTAGTTCTTTTCATAAAAGCTGCCAGCTTGGGAAATCATTGATGGTTAAACATAGAATCCACAGACAGCTTCAATAACAATGAACTGCAAACCCTCAATAGGCTCCTGCCTAGATATTTGTACATAAAATATAAGGAAACATAGGCAAGCAATCTACTAATGACTAGACAGAAATCAATTCAGATAACTGAGGTCTACATAAGTGTGCCAATAAATTAAATTCAGATACCCTCCAAAACTGCACAAATGACCTGTCACCAAATATAAGAATAAATACAAAGAACTTTTCTATGTGCCCCATTTGATTATTAAAAAAAAATAATAACCTACAATATAATCTTTCTTATAACCTCTGTTTTTCTCTTCCCCAAAGAATCCACCTCCAGTGTAGTAAATGCTAAAAGCACATAGTTTAACTGAAATTATGAACAGACACAGAAGGCCAATTTAAACAGATGTCATAATCAAAAAATTTTACCCCACTTACATGTATTAGTTAATAGATGTCAAAATGGCCAGCTTGACAGGAAGAGAAGAAGGAGCCACTTCAGTTATAGATTTCATGAAATCCCCCCCAAGTAGTTCCTCTTATATGCAGTCCAAAGGTGTTGCATAAGCCTCTTTCTGGCAAGTAGGGATACATCATCAATTTCTTTGACAGTTTTGAAAGTCTACTATTCAAATTGCTCTTTCACCATTGCAGTCTCCATGGAAGCTTCCAATATGTTAACATAATTCCAGATTCACTATTCTCAAGTGTGTTGACATCTGAGAGCTCTCTCTGAAGGAGTCTTCTTGAGTAGCCAGATCTGTTTTAAAAATTTTAGAGGTTACTCCAACTTTATATGTCTCTTATATACCTACATACCATTATACAGAGTGTCCTTGGCAACTACTCAAATTTTAAAAGGTTTTTTAAACTCCAAATGACATGATGGATTATAATAATAATGCCAACTAAATATTTATTGAGTGCCTACTCTATGCTAGGTGCTGTTCTAAGCACTTTGTATTTATTAACTTACTTAATCTTTATAGCAATCCTAAGAGGAAGGGACTGTATTATTTCTGCTGCTTTACTGAAGGGAAAATTGAAATACAGAAAGGTCCAGCAACTTGCTCCAAGTTGGAGGAGGCATGGGAATGGTAAAGTCAAGATTCAAATTCAGGCATCTGGCTTCAGAGTCTAACTGCTTAGCCACTACAGATACTGTCTTACTTCTTGATTATTTGAGGGTCTTCTGTGTTGGTCTTAATTATTTGGTTTCCTCTTGAGACAGTCAAGATATTGGTGGATGCATAATCCTATAAACTTCAAGTAATTGATGATTTCTTGGTTGTCCTGCCTCTAAAGGATAGGTCTCATAATCTACCAATCAGATGGAACTGTTTTTGCAAATGGCAGGAAAAATATTTGTTTTTTTCTGAGACACCTAAAAAGAGTTTCGTTATTAAAATGAAGGGAAATATGTGTACAACTAAAATCATAAGTAAAGTGTTCTTGAGTTTTCTGCTCCAAATAATAATAGATATTTGCTTTATTTTTTATACTGGAAAATTAAAGCTGAGAGTTAAAATCACTTTTTCCAAAATCATCTAACTAAAACTGGGAGGTACTGAAACTCAAAATAAATGACAATTATAGACAATATTCAGAGAAGGCCACTCAGTGACATGTCTGGAACAAGACAGACAAGCCCATTCTCAACATCTCTCTTCTGGCTAACATGTAATTCCAACTTCATAGCAGTGACTACTCTCAACCCACTTTAATCCTCCTGCCTTCTATATTAAAAAAAAAATAAGACCAGTTATTGAATTTCCCTAGCTTTTTGACAACCTCCAATTCAAAACTGGACCTCATGTTTTTAAATCCTCCCTACAACCATGCATTACAAGCCCAAATCCTATAAGAAGTTCCTAAAAACTCTCTCTTACTGAGACAACCCCCCATTCTCCTGGAGTGCGTGCCCCCTGGCTGCGGTCAGCGAAATAAATCTAGTTCGGACTACAGTTTTGTTCTTAGTGCTCTTTGGTTGATGGGCTATAAAAGTTTCTATATTGTTTCTCTAGGTGGAAGGTGGTGCTAAAGTACACTGAAGAGCAATATTGGGGAAAAAACTAAAAATTCCATTTCAGATATGTTGAGTGCAGGATACTTTTGAGAAATTCAAGGAATATTAAAGAAACAGTGGTCTAAAAGGGTCTGTAGAACAAAGGGAAAGCATGGATACAAATGTAGAAGTTATCAACATATAGATGGAAATTGAAGCTAGAACATGGATGAGATCACTCAGTGCAAAAAGCATAGGGAGAAAAGAATGGAGAAACTAAAACTCCAATATGAAGTTTCTATAGAGAAGTGTGAACAACAAACGTGGCTGTGAAAGCACATCCAGAGATAAAGCAGAAAGACCAGGAGCAGATCGTCATGTGAATCAAGGAAGAGGATATTTCAAGGCCTATGGAGTAACCAATGGTTGGAAGCATTTGAAAGATCCAGTAAGAAGAGAATGGTGGGAAAATTCCCACTGAAGTCCATCATTGACATTTTTTGTGAGAGATTTTTCAGAATTTTGATGGAAGCAGAAGCCAGAGTAAATGGCCGAGGGGTAAGTATGAGGTGAGCTCAGTGAAGGAAGAAAGAAGGGTCTTCCAGGAGGAGGGACAGAGTGATAGTGCTGTAAATAGCGGTTAAAAGAATGGGTTCTAGAGAGAGACTGTTAAGAGTTCAAATCCCAGTTGTGTCCCTCACTAGCTGTGTGACCTTAGTTAGGTTACTTAACTTATTTGTGCTTCAGTTTTTCCATCTTTCAACTGGGGGACAAACAGTAACCACATGCAGTTATGAGCAGAAAGAGATCAAGTAATAGAGATCTTCGTATATAGTAACATCTCAATAAGGACAAGCAACAATTATTGCAAAAACATGAGAGAGCATGACTCCATTAGGGGCTTGAAAGTTGTTTAATGTGAATGGTGAGTATGGAGATAAGATCAGACAGGTTGACAGGGTCCTAGGCATGGAAGCCATGAATGGCATGCCAAAGAGATACTTTCCTCTCAAGGCATAAAAGGTTCATTGAGGAAGTTTAGGAAGAGAGTGATGTGATTATAGTTCTATTTTAGAAAAATCGTTCTGACTGTATAGCCTACAGGATGGATTGGAGTAGAATCAAGCTGAAGGCCAGGGCAGCAGTTAGGACCCCATTTCAAAAACCTAAATGAAAAGAGATAATGCCTTGATTAGGGCAGAGGAAGTAGAAATGGAAAAGAAAAAAGTTAAGTCAAGGAGGTAAAATTATCATGACTTGCTTACTGATTCTATATTGTAGGTGAGACAGAATGAAGTCTAGGATAGTCACCCTTCACCTCCCCTTAAGTTTCTAGCATGGGTGACTAGCTGAGTAGCACAGCCATTTACTGAGGAAGAAAGTCTAAGAAGGAACAAAGGTCTAAGGGGTTGCTTGGGAATTAGGGGTTGCTTATTGTTCAATTTTGGATATGCTGTGTCTGCGAAATACCCACATGTTGAAGATATCCAATATGCAACCTAGAACCCATAGGAAACTTTGAGCCCAAGATCTATTAATGGTTGTTTAAATCATGGCTGTTCAAGGGGTTACTGAGGAAGAATATCTAGAGAGAGAAGAGTATTGGAAAAAAATGTTATTCAGAGAGATTATCTAGGAAAATAACATTAGTTGACAACAGACAAATGTTAAATCTTCTTGGGAATTTGGTAGAAGACAAATGATGGCAACTGCTATAGCCAGCTAACATCCAGCTTCTTTTATTCAACAGTGGAGAATTTACGATGAGACGGAGAGTGGGGACCAGGGAGAAGGCTAACCCCTCTCTCCTCCACTCAGCCTCTCAGCCTCTCCTCATGGTCCATGTGATGTGAGAAAATTAGCATCTGGCACTGGAGAGATTGGCAAGTGGTTCCTTGAGAGTTAACCAAGCTTCAGGGTGGTAGGTGTTTGGTGAATAAGGTGATAGTATAGGGTCGTTGGTTTTCTCTAAACAAGGTTTTCCAGAAGCCCTCGGTGGAAAAAGATCACAGCAATGGGAGAATGAGTGAGAAGGGGGAAGAGCACAGTAGGTTACATGTAAGAGTGTGAGCGGACAAGATGATGGGTGGTGCATGTGTTTTGTCCACTTAGGAAGGATGGCCAGGTGAAGGCATGTAGTTCCAAGCTTTTGGTAATTCAAACAGAGGCCGTGAGAGGCCACTGATGGTCACTTTCTGTCTCTGTGCATGATAATTACCTCATCCCAGGCAGTAGATGTTGCACACTTAGCCCAAGTCAAACCCTTTGCCTCACCTTTTTGCCTGGTGAGCTCTGCTCATGTTTCACAACCCATCTGAAATATCACCTTATCAGGAAAAACCAGGACTCTCGTTGAGCACATAATGGATATTGGCAGGATATTAAGAAATTAGTAGGAAAATGATCACACTAAAATAATAATAATAACATTGAGCCTTGAGTTGGGAAGCCTATGTTCTATTCCTGGTTTTGCCACCAAGTATGTGACCCTGGGCAAGTTACTTCACCTCTTCAGGTCTCAGTTCCTTTATTTACACAATGAGAGAGTTTATATAATGAGAGTCAATGAGAGAATTTACATAATGAGAGTCAGTGAGTTCTATGATATTCTATAAGTAGCCCATGACACCATGGCCATCGATAGGTTGAGGGGCAGAATGCAGACTGGGTGGGCTGCCCCAGAATGCTGGTAGGGCTGGCAGAAACCCCTGCTAATAGATCAGCATTACAGATCATTCCAAAGAAAGCTATAACATAAAGCAAGCCTACTAGCAGCCTGGCTTTCCTTGGTGTGCTGCCCTCAACAGCAGAGCCTGCTCAGTCTTAAAGGACCAGGACAGTTACCCTACTTTGGATTCTCTGTGGGATCTGTTTAGGATATCTCAGAATCTGCAGGATCATTCAATTATCAGTTAACTCTTAGGGAGGAGAGGAGAAGTGAAGGAGTGAAGGGAGTGAAGGGGGAAAGGCTTTGCAGAGTGAACTTCAGTGCCCTTTGCCAACCTCTTACCTTTCCTACAATTTACCCACATCACTTCTCCTTCCCTCCCTCCCACAGTCTCATCCAAAGGGATCCCTTCTCCTTTTTCTAAGGGTAGTTCTGTTATCTGTGTTCATAGGTCCAAACCCACTGCTCTAGTACAGAACAAGAGCAAATAACTAAATAATGATCATATGTTTGAGAAGGAAAAAAAGGACAACCACCACTAGACTCTGTCCTGTATCAACATCACCCCCCTTCCTTTATATTATAAAGTTTGAGGTAGAGATCCTGATTAAGGGGGAGCCACAGCTCTATGTCTCCAATTCCTTCCCTCATTCACTGCCAACTCAACAGCAACCAGATCCCTCCCCCCATCCCAGCAACTGGCATCCACATCACCAGATCCATAGGATACTTTCTTGACTATACTACGGTGTCTGCCATTGTTGAGGAATCCCTTCCGTAAACTTTCTAAAACTACAGATATCATTCAGCCTAACTAACCACATTTTTTTCTCCTTGCCCATATCTCCTGTCAAAGGGGTGAACACAGACAGCCATGTTTTATACCCAAGACTCTCAGGACCGCAGGTGATGGGAGCATGAGTACACACCTGGTCAAGGCAACCTAGATCCTTGATGTGACCTGAAGAAAAGTTAGACCTATCAGATTCTCCCTTTCTCAGGAGTTTGAAATAGACAAAAGTATGGAGTGGAAGTTAAAAAGTCGTGGTATATAAAGAAGTTGTAGGGGCAGTGTTTGACCATGTGAAGCCAAAGTTATGAGGGTCAGAAACTATGAATGAGCAGAGAAAGAGGTCATTAGAGAGAAGAGATAAAGCCAATACACAGAGAGAAACAGGAAGGCCGTAAGATTCAGGGAGATGGAGAGAACATCTGACCCCCAAGAGTTGCTTCCCAGAAGCCAAAAGAGCCACCGCTCCTAGACTGTTCTCCTTCCACTATCTGTTCTCTCTCTGCCTTCTTTGAAGCCTCTTCTCTATTTGTCCTTTAACTACTATTAGTCTTTTCCATTGAAGGCTCTGTCCTTGGGGCCTTTTTCATTCTACACACTTTCCATGGGACATGGTCCTGGCTTCCAAAAGGACCTGTATCTGATGATGCTCAGATCTGAATTTCTAGGCTACCTCTGTCTCCTGAGCTCTAGACCTGTTTATTCATCTGCCTGATGGCCACTGCCACTCCCATGGGCATTCCACCAGCACTTCAAAATCAACATGTCTAAAATTAAACTTCCGGTCAAACCTACTCTTCCTCTAATACTCCTTTTCAGTGAAGTAAACTTTCAGCTGAAAACTATAATCACCCTAGACTTCTCTCTCCTTCCAATCCATTGGAACATTAAGTCATGTTCATTCAACCTCCTACCTTTCTCCTCACTGCCTCTCCTCTCCAGTCCCACTGCTACAAAGTTCAGAGCCTCATAACTGCCCTTTGGTTTCCTTGGCATCAGTCTCCTACCCCTGCTTATAACTCTTCTATGGTTTTCCAGTTTTCTGACAGGAAAATCCAAACTCTTAAGCAGGGCGTCCAAATCTTCCATGATGCTTCCCTTGCCTACTTCATTTGTATAGTCTTTCTCTGCACTCCATCTAACCCCAGTTTCAAATGATCCAGACTTGCTGCAACTCCCACGGCATCTCAAGTGTTGCCTCCATCTGGACTTTGCTCTCACCGATCCTTCTTCCAGGAAGGCTAGCATCCCTTTATCTTCCTGCCAACACTTTCCTGTGTTGTCCTTCAGTATTTATGAGCCTGCCCCCACATTTAAATACTCTTCTTTTTATTATGCCCCAGTGGTACTCCGCACAGATGACTGTGACAGCATCAATATCACTTTATCGCGCTTAATTTTAAAATGTTTGTATTCCTCTATTTGACCTAGAAGGGCAGGAAATCTATCATTTTTACTGTTTGTCCTGTGCCTAGCAGTGAAAGCATTCAGAGCATGCTGGAGAGGAAAGGAAGGAAATGAATAACACTGATCCTCCAGGGGGAAGGAAACTAGCCTATCCTCTGAGAGAAACGAATAATGCCCAGTAAGTGAAGCCATGAAATTTTATGGTCATAATTTAAAATGTCCTCCAAAAAGAAAATAAACAAAAAAACAAAAAAAAAAACCCTCTCCTACAGAGGGCAAGAAAGAGCACCATCCTCTTCCTCAGAAAGTATAATATCACTTCAGCAACTGGAAGCAGGAACCCCTCAAAGATAGGCAGCCTGTTTCCCATAAGGATAACTGAGCAAGATGAAGCAATTTCCTCAAGTAAACAGAAACCCTCAAAAATATAAAGATTTTTCATCTACACCCCTACCTTACCAAGATGTGTGGGTGGCATTTGCTCCATTTAGACCCTGGTAAACAAAGTGAAAAATAGAGCCCATCACAAAGGAACGGTCCCAGTGCCCCAGCAGACACAGGCAGGAAAGGCTCTGTCCCAGCTGTTAACAGTGCCGGAGAGTCAGTTAGTCCCTCACTAGCCGAGCAGCCCCTGCTGCTGGCCGGCTGAGGAGAGGCTTGAGGGAATGTGTCTTCATAATAATCTCTGCTTAGGATGTAATAAATGGCTCATTTAATCCAGGTGGGAGAAGACCTCTACTCCTCTAGACTGGGTCCCGTGGGCTGAAGTGCTGAAGGAGAAACTGGGACGGTGAGTCTGTCCGCAGGTGTCCCTCCCATTTGTACCATGGTATCTAAGCATGCTCTCAGGTACCACTCACTAGTCCAGGAGGGAAGGAACTGGCTGAAGCCAAGGATGCACACTGAGAGAGCTCTTGGGTGGAAGAGGCGCTGAGGAAGGCACGAGAAGTGGGGAGGGGCCCTTCCGGAAGGGCTGCGTCAGCCAAGGGCTTTGCACCTAATAGCTTCTGTGGGGGGAAGAGGGAGCCTGAGAGAAAGCACTTTCGCCTGCCGGGATAAAATAGTAAATGCAAGCTGAATAGTCTCATCAAGAGTGGGAAGCCGCTTGACTTCTGCATGGTGAGAAGGATTGTCTTCCCAGACACATCCGGGGGAGTTGGAAGGCAGGCCATGCACATTTCCCCACCTTGGCCATTCCTCTGCCCCAAGGCTGCAGGCAGAGGTAAGTTTCATGCTTGCACAGGTTTCCTCTGTGTGAGTCTCTTCCCATTCTGGTTCATGCTTGCTTGTTCTCTAGGTTTCCTCATATGTGTCAATTCCTGTGAGAAGCAGTGGCTGATATTCTGCCCACACCTCCACTGCCACCCAGGCGAGGCGTAAGAACATCACTAGGTGGCTGCATGTGGAGAGCACGTGGACAGTACATTGCCAGGCCTACTTCCTTATCTGCCTGCAATTCTGGGCCGAAATGACTCAAAGGCAGGAACCATGAGAAACACCACTGAATCTCCAGATTCTGACATGGAGCATTGTTCAGTCTCACATGTTAATTAAGGTTTACTGAACCTTTATAATATATAATATGTTATATATCATAATTATATTATATATGGTATAAGGTGAAATAACCCAAAGCTTGTAATATTGCAGTATTCTAAACTGAAGCATAAAAGACACTCTGAATGGACCTCTCAGGCTGGAAGACAGCCTAAGCAGTAAATCTATGAAATGGGAATACAGACGGCAGAGCTAAACCATTTCTGTGCCAGAGACCCCTTGGGCCCCTTCTCAAGCAATGTTTTTTAACATATAGTAAAATACATAATTTGACAAAGGAAGCCAGTCATATAGAGATAGTTAACAACAGAGCTTTTAAAAATGATAATTTAGTAATATGTGTGTTTATTACTCATTAAATAACAAGATCAAGTAGCAGTTCTAAAAACTACTATGGGGACTTCCCTGGTTGTCCAGTGCTTAAGAATCCGCCTTCCAATGCAGGGGACGTGGGTTCGATCCCTGGTCAGGGAACTAAGATTCCACGTGCCACAGGGCAACTAAGCCCGCATGCCACAACTAGAGAGCCTACGTGCCGTAACTACAGAGCCCACGTGCCGTAACTACAGAGCCCACATGCTCTGGAGCCCACTTAGTCACCACAACTAGAGAGAAGCCCGCGCGCCGGAACGAAGAGCCTGCGTGCTATAATGAACGATCCCGTGTGCCGCAACTAAGACCCGACACAGCCAAAAACAAACAAATAAATATTTTAAAATAAATAATAAAAACTATGATTTTGAAGTAACAATAAATGTGAGAATATTTGAAGATATCGGCCACAGCTGTAATGTGACATGAAAATATCTGCACCTTCTATTGGCAAGAGTTTCAGGTACTACCAGTCATACTGAGGTTTGTTGTCCACGTTTATAATAGAAGGAAACACTGAATTTCGATCAGAGGTTAGTGAAAATAAAGAAATAGGTTTTCTCCAAGATCCACGATCATGGATGCCCTGAATTCTATCTGTGGATCCCCTGGGTTCAGTATACCTTCTACCTGTAGAACACAGGAAAACAGACCACTTAAAATAACCACTATGAATAGCGATTCTTCCATATTTAGAGGAATGATATCTGCCCAAATCAGTGTAAGCCTCTACCTACACTATATGATAAACAACTATTTCAGGAGTACTTAGGTTTATGAAGGATATCAGTATTCCTTTATATATTTAAAAAGTAAAATTTTATAAGGCTTACTATAAAATTATAGTAATCAAGAGTGTGGTATTTGTTTAAAGACAGTTAAATAGGTGAATGGAACAAACTAATGAGTTAAGAAATAGGCCCACATATATATAAGCAGTTGATTTTTAACAGAGGTGTCAAAGCTATTCAAGGGGAAAAACACTCATTTCAACAAGTGGTGCTAACAAATAATTAAGTATCAAAATGAAAAAAAAAAAAAACTCAACCCTTACCACGTATCACATACAAAAGGTTACTTGAAATGGATTTTAGATCTAAATGTAAGAGAAAACTAAAAACCTTCTAGAATAGAATGTAGGAGAAAATATTTTGGTTAAGGAAAGGTTCCTTAGGACATAGAAAACCATAAACCATAAGCAAAAAATCTGACAAATTGGTCTTCATCAAATTTAAAATGTCTGCTCTTGAAAAGATACTTAAGAAAATGAAAAGCAGGACACAGATTGGTAAGAAATATTTGCAAAGCACGTTCCTGATAAAGAGCTTATCGGCAGAGTACATAAATAGTAAAACAAAAACTCAGCAAAAAGAGAGGCAAAAGATTTGCACAAATATTTCACCAAAGGAGATATGCATACAGCAATGAACACATGTAAAACTATTCAACATCATTAATCAACAGGAAAAGATGAATTAAAAGGAGATAATCACTACACATCCATTAAAATGGCTAAAATTAAAAGGATTGATAATACTAACTGTTGGAGACAATGTAGAACAACCCGAGCTTTAAAGATTGCTGATGGGGATGCAAATGATACGGTTATTTTGGAGAACAATTTGGCAGATTTTTATAAAGATAAACATACCATATGACCCAACAATTCCATAGATGTTTTCCTAGGAGAAATGAAAACAGAGGTCCATACAGCAAATGTTAATTGTTGCTTTATCCATAGTAGTCAAAAATCCATCAACAGCAGAATAGATAAAAATATTGTGGTACATTCATACAATGGAATATTTCTCAGCAACAGCTAGCAATGAACTACTGATACCAGCAACAACATGGATGAATTTCAAAAGCATTACAGTAAATGGCTAAGCAAAATAAGCTAGACACCTGCTGTACATGCTGTATTTATATGTCATTTATACAACATTCTAGAAAAGTCAAAACTGTAGAAACAGAAAACAGCTCAGTCACTGGTTGCCACTGGGCTGTGGGTGAAGGGAGGAATTGCCTACAAAGGGGCATAAGGGAACTTTGTGGGGTGATGAAAATGTCCCATATGTTAATTTGGGTGGTGAACACACAACTTGCGTGTGTGTCAAAATTTATTAAACTGCACTTTAAAAGGGTGAATATTATTGCATGTGACTTGTATCTCAGTAAAACCCGACTTTTAAAAAATTCTGAAGTTTTATCAAAGAGAAATGATAAATGATATTTTGTTACTAGAGCTAAATTGTCATGTTAAAGAATTCAAAATCAGGATTTTCCACCCAAAATGAAAGGCATTTGTCTATACTCTAAATACAGAGAGAAACAGATGTATTGGCTCAGTATCTTGCTGGTTTTGTATGCCATTTGGAAATTGGATTGTTTTGACAAATTACTTTCTAGCCAGGAAAAGCATTAAGGGATTATTTGTCCACTGTGATTTCAGATTTTTCCCTAATAATAAAATCATTTGAAATAAGAGGGCAGCCAAAGTAGTTTTACTCAGGGAGATATTTTTTCATACATAGACATGTCAGAAACAGCATAAGCAAGAAAAGGAGATTACTCCAATTTTTAATTATTTTAACTTCAAGTGTTATAAATAACAGCAGCAAACAATTTCAATGCTAAATAGCACATAATTCAGATTTCCTTTTAAGAGCTTCTCAACTTAAAGACATGAAATCATTTATTAATGTGGGTGTTGTAAACTTCACGTTGCAATTTGAATCGTTACTTCTCAATCCATTTTTTTTTAATAAATTTATTTATTTTACTTTTGGCTGTGTTGGGTCTTCATTGCTGCAGGCAGGCTTTCTCTAGTTGCGGCAGACGGGGGCTACTCTTCATTGCAGTGCACGTGCTTCTCATTGCGGTGGCTTCTCTTGTTGCGGAGCACAGGCTCTAGGCACATGGACTTCAGTAGTTGCAGCACACGGGCTCAGTAGTTGTGGCTCACGAGCTCTGGAGCGCAGGCTCAGTAGTTGTGGCGCACGGACTTAGTTGCTCCACGGCATGTGGGATCTTCCCAGACCAGGGAGCGAACCTGTGTCCGCTGCATTGGCAGGCAGATTCTTAACCATTGTGCCACCAGGGAAGCCCTCAATCCACCTTAATACCTACTTTAATGCTATTTGAGGATACCATCAGATTATATCATTGTTTTTACTTGTTTATGGGCTCTAATGTCTTCCTACTGTTCTATAGAACATTTTGCTTTCATAGAATTCTATGTATTTCAAGAATTTCTTTGCAGATAAGTGGTGTGTCCTTCAATAAAGCAAAGAAAAACTTTAAAATCTTCATTAAAGCAATATTCTTCATTTATTTGTTCCTAGAACATTAACATTATCTTCCTTATCTAAAAGAGCTCTTTTCTCAACGACAGTTCATAGGATGAAGAATCACCACTTATTTTAAATGAGCTTCTGTGTAACTATCAAATTAAATGAATTAATTTTTACCTTTGTGCTTTTTAAAAATATTGTCATAACATTGGTTGTTTTAATGAACTAGCGGTAGATAATTTAGTTTATTTTTATATTCTATTTTTTTAATTTTTATTTATTTATTTATTTATTTATTTATTTATTTATTTATTTATTTATGGCTGTGTTGGGTCTTCGTTTCTGTGCGAGGGCTTTCTCTAGTTGTGGCAGGCGAGGGCCGCTCATCATCGCGGTGCGCGGGCCTCTCACCATCGCAGCCTCTTTTGTTGCAGAGCACAGGCTTCAGACGCGCAGGCTCAGTAGTTGTGGTGCACGGGCTTAGTTGCTCCGCGGCATGTGGGATCTTCCCAGACCAGGGCTCGAACCCGTGTCCCCTGCATTAGCAGGCAGATTCTCAACCACTGCGCCACCAGGGAAGCCCCGATATATTCTATTTTTTTTTTTTTGCCAGAAAGACTAACTAAACTGCTAGATTAGTGCATATTTTTGTATTTTTCTGCGGATATACTTGATCTCTGAGTAATTATTTGCTGTATTCACATGAGGTTTATTCTTTTGTATCTCTAGGTCTGCTGCCATCTAACACACTAGCTGCTAGCCACGTGGGATTATTTAAATTAGTTAAAATGAAATGAAATAAAATAAAAAGTTCAGTTCCGTGCTCACATCAGGCAAATTTCATGTGCTCACCGGCCACGTGTGGTCCGTGGCTATCCTATGGAACAGTTCTAGTGAACAGTGCTGGTCCAGATCAGGGTCAGAAAACTTTCTTCTTGTAGGGCCGGATAGCAAATATTGTAGAGTTTATGGGCCAACAGGCAAAACTGAGGTTACTGATTAGGCACATATATAACCATTTGAAAAGTAGATTTATTTAAAAATGGAAAAAACCTTCTTAACTTGCGGGCGGTGAAAAGCAGGCAGTGGGCTGGAGTTGAGCCATAGTTTGCCCAGCGCTGGTGCCAGTCATTCGGTCCTTTATCCATTAAGAACATCTTTTTTGAACAGATCTATGTTTTAAGCGCTGGACTAAATATTAAGTTTAGCATAGTGAACAAGAAACATAGTCTCAGCTCTCGTGGAGTCCAGAACGTAACAGGAAAGGCACTACAATGAAAATTACACAATTAATTAGTCAATTATTATAATTTAACAAATAAAATGAAGGAGCTAAACAGGATTTTATGAAAGGAAGTAACAGGGGAACCTAAACTCTTGTAAAAGATTGAGCTGATTCTAAAAATTATCTGCAACTAAAATTATATTTTTAATGTATAGCAACTATTTAGACTTTCCAGCTGACCCATGTGAAGAAAGCACTGTAAAAATTAATAAATCTAGATAATATTTCTAAGTGGGCTGATGTTCAAATATATTAATTCTTATATACCATCTGTTTTATATGTGAATGATAGAAATTATATTTG
Organism: Balaenoptera ricei; assembly: GCF_028023285.1. Taxonomy (NCBI): domain Eukaryota; kingdom Metazoa; phylum Chordata; class Mammalia; order Artiodactyla; family Balaenopteridae; genus Balaenoptera; species Balaenoptera ricei. The sequence continues at coordinate 69,682,792 of NC_082648.1, forward strand.
CTAATATCACATTTACTGATGTTTGGTATTTTATTTTCCTCTACTAGCATCTTTTATTAGAATAAAAGTGTATAAATTAAATGCTTCCTTGTAACTAGAAAAACTTGCCACGGACTAACTCCCCAAAGGCCCCAATTTTCTATTCATTCTTTATATCAAAATTCAAATTGAACCCGTTATTAAAGAAAACAATGTGATGCATATAAACCTAGGCTACTTTGACAGATTTTTTTTAGAACATATGACTTCTTTTCATTTATGAGAACTCTATACATAATCAGCACAACAAAACAAAATAAAAATATACACTGTACTGTCTTCCCATATATTGGCAGTGTTTTTCAAGATTATATTTGATTTTCTGAGGCCTTTATGGCACTTTGCAGTTCTTTTAAATGTGGGCTTTTTTATGGTGGTGTCAAGAGCTTGCTGTAAATCTAAATATTTAATCACTGAGCACGTGAGAGAGAGTTGAGTGAGCAGAAGCCATTCTAAATTGTGCACACACCTTGAATGACAAATAGGCCAAATTGAAATTGTTTATAGATTAAATCATGTGCCTTATATCTGCTTTGTTTCAATAAATAAACCCCAAACTTAAATGCAGCTGATTATACATCAAGATGAGGACAAAATAAAGGGGATAAAATATTTCCTAAGGTCATGACATAGAGTTTTAATTCTTCAATTTCACTAAAATTAACAGATCCTGCTGACTCAGGTTTAAGCTGTTCTTTTATGATGACAAATGATGTACAGCAAGAAACTAGAATTTGACCTTCCCTTCGCAGCTTCTTAGAACAATGCACATTAGAATACCAAGAATAGTGGGGTTTAAAAACAAATTTAAAAATCGTGACTGAATCCATCAAGAAAAGATTCCATATGTGACTCACTAGCTGCAGCGCTGCTTTTCTCTCACCTTTGCACAATTTCAGCACAGAGCTGCTCTGTTATTCTGTAATGCACTTCATGCAAAAATTAAGGATTCTGGCTCCCTCAAGGCAAATGTCCTCAACTCATATTTACTGAGTGAGAAAAAGAGTCATATCTATTTAACTCAGAGTGTTGAAGGCCTAGCACAGAAATCAGGTCTTAATGTCATCGGGGATGGAGTCAAATTGACAACTGGCACACATTTTCCTCGTGAACCATGGAACTTCTAGGCACCCAATGGTAAATCTGTAGATGAGCTCAGCCTATGCTTCTATCTGAGGTTCCTTCAGTCTCCAGGAAGGAGCTTCGCTCTGGTTCACTACACAACACCATCACCGCTGAACCCGGTGCCCTTCTGCTGCTTCCCATTTGCTCGAACTTTTGACACAGGAATTGGTGCTGGTGCAGAGGTGGACGGGCATCATAATCGGCTGCTGGAGTCATAGGAGGTGATGAAGTAGGAGGAATCGGCCATCTCAGATCTGCTCTACCCTTCATTTCTGTATAGAATCTGTGTCAGCTGGATCCCAATGTCCCAATCCTGACTCTTGAGATCTCAACCATATCAAAACGTCTTTTGGCACAATTCAGGTTCTCTACTTGGCATTTCAAATGTTCCACTGTTATCATCTCTGTCTGAGACCCTTCATGTTTCCCTTTGATTCCTCTAGCCCCAGAAGAAAGCCGAAAGATTTGCTAGGATCTCTTTTCCCCCAGTAGAAGCTCTCTGGCTCAGCCAAGATCAATCCTCAGACCTTAAAGAAAATGATGGCCAACAACTGCCAGCTTATTTCAGGAAGTGATTGTCCTCTTTCTGGAATTTTTGTTTATGCCGTTTCCTTACTTTCTGATATCTTTTAAAATATGTGCTTTTTTTGGTAGTCTATTTGCCCTTTTTTTGGTGGTTGCGGTAAAAGTGTTGGCTTGCTATGACCTACTACATCCTGCCCAAAAGAAGACCTATTCAAGTTATTTTTAACATGCTGGTATATATCTACTCCACCTCATTAACACATCTGTTCTGTACAGCAAAAGGGAAACCTGTGACAATGTAGCTTCTTTGGTGAAGGGATAGAAATTGAGTATAAAAGTGTGCTTTATAGAGTCTGGAAACAAACTATAATCCTTTTCATTGGTATATATTTTTAAAGATACAACCAAGAGACATAAAACTGTTAAAAAAAAATCAAAAACACACAAAAGAGCCAAAGTTGGACGTAGTCCAATTACGACGACCTATCTTTTTTAACACAGGATTTCCTAATGTCTATATAAATATAATTAATATATTGTATTAATATATTTTATTATATATATTTTTATTAATAGAATGTTTAGGAACTCACTTCCCACACTCATTTCTGTCCTTTCACACTTTGGGTAGCAGTCTGTCAACTGAGGAAAAGATGGAAGTATGTTACCTGTGTTCACACATCCCCACCTGTTCCCTGGCATATATATACACACCACCCACACGTGCATACACAGATGGCACTAATGGCAAGTAAATTTTACCAGCCTACGCTATTCTGTTGTTTGCTTTAAGGGCACAGATTAATACTCTTACCAGTTGTTTTGTGTTTTTTTTTTTTCAAGTAAGCTTTTTATTTTGGAATAATTTTAGGTTTACAGAAAAGTTGCAAAAACGAAGTTCCCATATACCTCTCACCCAGTTTCCACTAATGTTAACATCTTACATTCAGACCATGCATTTGTCAAAACTAAGAAGCCAACATTGGTACATTAGTATTAACTCCAGACTTTCTTCAGATTTCAATAGTTTTCCACTAATGTCTTTTTGTTTCATGATCTAATCCAAGATACCATATTGTGTTAAGTGTTTTGTGATTTTTTTTTCAATTGATGTTTTGTATAGTTTCACATTTTCTTAATTCAGTGTCCTGTTTGTGCTTCTATATAATCCGTTAGTTTTCATTTGGGAATTGTTTTTGAGTGCCAAAGTGTCATGTTTTTCATACTCCAAACTCCTAGGTAGGCCTCTGAAGACAATTTGTCCTTTATTTATGACACTATATATTAAAGTAACTGAAAATATTCAAAATAATGCTTACTTTGTGCAGAGTCCATGAACTCCAACTGGAACACATAAACGTCAAAGTTGAGCAATAAATTTTGATTGATTTTGAAATTCCATTTAAGGCACTGTTTTTCTGTATAGAATCTCACGGAAAATATTTTAAAATATTGTTTTATAAAAAATTGTTTCCTATGGGATCTGAAAGTTCTTTAGGTAGATTTTTCATAGAATGTCTAAACGATTTAAATATGATTTCAGATTGTCAGAGTGACGGATGTTTTTAAATTATTTTATTAACAGTGATTTATCACTCAAGTTTACAGTACTCCGAACATTATTTTTTTTGCTTCAACTTAACAACTGGCATTTTTCTGTTTTGTTCTTTTCCTTGTTGTGTACTCTACTCTGGAGCACTTTCAAATTTCAAAAAAGAGGTTTATTTGGGGGCCATCAGTGAATGGGCATGAGCTATTATATTCAATGAAATAAGCATTGTGTGATTGAAGAATAACTAAGGGGATGGATCATGGTTCCATTAAAAGCACCAAGATACTCCTGGAAAAGCTATGAAAATATGCTCTTCCATTAAGGAAAAGCACTTATCAATGCTGCCAGCCCTGGTAAAGATTGTCTACTAATATAAAGCAGACATTTCTTGTAACATACATAAGGAGGGCATTAGGCTTGATCACAGCATAAGTATCTGACAGGTAGGACTCGGACATCTGAAGGTAACTTTGTAGCTCTCATCAACTACAGTTGACTGCAAAACTTGGCACCAGTTCAAGGGGGCAGCCATGCTCTGATTAAAGGTCTGGGCCTACAGATCCGTTTGGAAAGGTTTGGCATTAAGATGATTTAGCCTAAAGAGAAAATTACTAAAGCATGGGTCCCACACGGGTGACTTGAAATCTTACTTTGTTTGGCCCAGACAGTGTGTTTTCTTTGTTTGTTTTTAATATTTGAATTAATGGCTGAACTCTTAAATGTTGGGAGATCACACTACCAAAATCTGGATTGCCCTCATTTCTACATGTCAGGAAGAAGCTAGAGGTGACTAGCGGGCCCTTTCTCGATGGGGCGCTTCCTCTCCAGCCACGCACGGTCCTCACCACACGTGATTGTTTCCTTGCCCTTCAACTGCCAATTACCATCACTCCTCACACAGCTGTTTTCCTGTGATGAAAAGGCTCTGTTTGCACGGTGCTCTTCAAAGTAGGAAAAACAGCTGTGTTTGAGACGGCAGTGCTCCTCATTCAGTGACCTCCCAACCGGCCCTGAGGATATTTGACCTTGTGACCCTGGGTAAAAAGGTGAGGTCATGTTCACCAGAGGGTAGCCTCGCACTACCCTGACTTTCAAATTGGAATTGAGATATGAGTCCAAACATGGTGATTTTTACCTTTAAATGACTTTCACCTTATCGCCTGCAGTAATGGCTTAGTGGTTTTATGCCCAGACACTGCAGCTAGACTACCTCGGTTCAAATTCCCACTCTGCTACTTATAATAACGTACGCTTAGGCCAGTTACTTAACCTTTCCATTCCTCAGTTTCCTCAACTGTAGAAGGAGGATAAAGATAGCACCTACATCACAGTTGTTGTTGCAAGGATTCCATGAGCCAGTGTGTGGGAGCACTGGAACCAGAGTCCGTTGCGTGTAAGGTGGCATGAAATGGTTAGCTGGTGCAGTTGTACTCACTTTCTGACTGTGCTAATGTGTAATTTATTCTACATGGCTCACGTTGCCTCCTAAGCTATAACTCCTCCTGGTGTCTGATCTCCACCCATACTCTGCACCTCCAGGGGTCTGTGCCAGCTCTAGGGTTTGGCGGTGCATTTGCATTTGGAAGGAGGTAAATAAGACAGTGAATAAAATACATTCAGAAAGGATAGGGACCTCAGAGACCATCTAGTTCAAGGGCTGGCAGACTTCTCCTATAGAGGGCCAGATTGTAAATATTTTGGCTCTGTGGCCAGATGGTTTCTGTGGCAACTACTCAACTCTGCTGTTGTAGCCCAAAAACCGCCATAGGTACAGGATGTACGGGTGTGGCTGTGTTCCAGTAACACTTAATTTATGGACACTGAAATTTGAATTGCATTTAATTTTCACGTATCATGAAATATTCTTCTTCTTTTGATTGTTTTTCAACCATTTAAAAATGTAAAAACCATTCTTAGCTCACAGGCCATCAAAAACAGGTGGAAGGCTGAATTTGGCTGACCCCCAATCTAGTCCCAAGCTTACAAACTCCAAGGCTTTCACCTGGGAATTCCACCTGGGAATTTTTGGTTGAAATGTGAAGCTACCGGGGCCCCACTCCAAACCCACTAAATAAAAATCTCCAGGTGGTGGGCAGTGGAATCTTCACTGTGAACATGTGTGTGATCCCCACCAGTGTGCCTCTAGGAACCATACTTTGAGAAACTACCCAAGGCCTTCCAATGAGTATGGAGACTTCATGGCCCTCTTCATAGATCTAGAAATGATTTACAGAGGTTGAATACAACACGCACCACATTGCAAAAGTGAATGGGATCACTTGTGACCTAAATTATTTAAATGTATTCCTTACATTCTTTTATTTTTTTTTTCAGAGTCCTCTGTTCACAAAGGTCATTATTTCCTTTTACTGTGTTGGAAGGATGTGGTATCATCTTGAAATTACCCTAAAATCACTGCACATTAGAGAAATCTCATTTTGTGTTTTTTGTCAATGTAAGAACATGTGCGTGTTTATTGACATCCTTTGTGGTGACAAAAAAAAAAAAATCTGAAAAAAATTTAAATGGTCTAGTGAATAAAATCTGGTGATGCTTACTTGAAATTTTATGCCACTATGTAAAGAATGTGTTTGAGCTACATGTACTGCCCTGGAGGAGGGATGTTAATCACATACAAAAAAAAAAAAAAAAAAAAAAGCAAGAGACAGTAATGTGTACAATATGATTCCACTTTCATTAAAAAAGGAAATACACTGAAGACACTGGTTACCTCAGACAGATAAGAATAGAGGGGGAAATGGAGGATGAAGGACACAACTTTTTCTTTAAACATATCTTTATTGTTTGACTTTTTGTAGGAATACTTTTAAAATAGAAAAAATTTAAGTGAAAATTGGAAACAAAATTTTGAATAACCTTCATAGCCTGTTTGTTTGGGACAGGAATCCATTTCCCTGATGAGAAAGAGAGGTCTGCTTCTGAGAGTCACCAACTTGGACAAAGTGGAAAATTTTAATTTATAATGTGAATCTGGCTGCAAAATCACACAGTTATCATCTTCTTTTCCCAACTTAAGTCAGCAGTTCAAGAGATCCTTTCATGTGGAATTCCATGATATAAATTTCATCTAAAGTCAGGTAGAACCCTGACTTTGAACAAACCCCTGCTTTGATTAAACAAGAAAGAGGCAACCCATTCTGCTTTTCTGGTCTTTACTTTTAATAGAGTATAATTTTAATAAGCAGTCTATGGTTTGTTCCATTACAGAAAGTTTCTTAGAAAAGTAATCTATCTAAATAATCGCTAATTTACACAGCTCCTGTTAGACTTCCACTTTGCCCTGGTATTTTTTCAGCAACAGATTTCTTAAGAATTGTGGAAAGCACTGTTATCAAATGCTCGTCTAAATTATTCCATCTCATTTGGACACAACTGTCATTTCCATATAATTATATTTGGGCATTAGATAACTAATGCTTTCTGAAGTCGAGAGAAAAATAGATGAATCTAATAAATCTATAAAGGAATTCCAAATTAAATATACTCAAGTTCAAAGTGAAAATTTCAACACAAAAAGGGGAACTTCTTTTTTTAATTGCAACTTATCCATTTGTTCACATGCCAGTTATTGAGTGTTCACTATGTCAGGACCTGTGCTAGTAAATTTATATGTGCTATCACTCGAAGGGAACAGCTCAGAAGAGTTAGGTAACGTGCAGTCACACGCTAATAAATGCACAAGCAGAGATTTAACACAGGTATGTATGTATAGACCTGATATTTAACAAACATCATTGTAGCGCAGTGCCAGGCACTGTTCTAGGTAGTTTATGAATATTAATGCATCAAATCCTCATAATAATTCCAGAGGTAAGGACTTTTGTCCATACCACTTATAGGTGAGTCCACACACCCAGAGGGAGGTTAAGTGAATGAAGGAGCTGGAATTCAAACCCAGCTCAGACTCCAGAGGCCATGCTCTAAACCACCCCACTAGATGGCCTCTTCTGTCCTAAAGGCTTTTTTGCGCACTGCACTGGTCTGCTTAGGAAGGCAGACAGACTCATAAGGACAGAAATGGAATGAGTGGAGTGCTGAAGTCAACAGCAGTGGCTATATAGCATTTGGAACTCTGTCATATTAAGTGACTGAAAATCCAACCCAATGCCTTCAGAAAAAAAGGAGGAGAGGGAATTTATTGTGTCATGCTTCGGACTGAATTTTATCCCCCCAAAGCTCATAATGCGGAGGCCCTAACACCCAATGTGACTGTATTTGGAGATAGGGCTTATAAAGAGGTAATTAAGGTTAAATGAGATCATAAAGGTAGGGCTCTGGTATGATAGGATTAGTGTCCTTATAATAAGAGACACCAGAGACCTTTCTCTTTCCCTCTTCTCCCCCTTCCCCTCCCCCCTTCTCCTCCTTCTTCTTCTTCTTTCCCTCTCTCTCTCTCTCTCTCACACACACACACACACACACACACACACACACACACACATATGCAGACACCAGCATAGAGGCTGCCTGTAAACCAAGAGAAGAAGCCTTCAAGTGAAACCTACTTTGCTGGCACCTTGATCTTGGATTTCCCAGCCTCCATAACCATAAGAAATAAATTTCTATTGTTTAAGTCACCTAGTGTATGGTATTTTGTTATGGCAGCCTGAGCAGACTAAGACGCATTATGGCTCTGAAAAGTCCTAGGGCTAATCTAGTTCAGATACAGATGGATTCAGGGGCTCAAATACCAATATAATACTCTAGCTTTTTCTCTCTCGCTCTCTCACTCTCTCTTGCCCTCCTTCTGTCCCTTTCGCCCACTCTTGTTCTGCTTTCCTCCGAATTGATTTCATTCTTAGCTCAGCATCCTCTACATGCCCCCACCGCTCAAGCTGACCGAGCAATTCTAGGTCACTAGCTGATCCTAGTGATTCTGGCGCATAAGCCTAATGAAATCCCAGGGGGAAGAATGCGTCTCTCTTCACCCACAGTTCTAACAGAAGGGTTGCAATCAAGCCTTACAGGGCTTGCTTGAGTCAGATACCTATCCCTGCACCAATCACTGTGGATTGGCTAAGCCTGAGTTACATATCTCCCCCCCGGAGCAGGCAGCCTGGGGTCAGCCCCTTTTGAACTATTGGCTGAGCGTGTCTCCCCAGAAGGAAATCAGGATGGCTGCACCAGGAGAGAGAAGGGACGCCAGGCCAGCAATGCCAGTAAGTCCACCACAGTGTTTGTTATTAACCTTCTACTAGGTCACTAATTGTCGACAGAGGCTGTGCAGTGAAATGACTTGGGGTTTGTAAAAACTAGATGCCAGAGGCTTACCCTCAGCAATTCAGATTAGATGCTTTGTTCAGAAGCCTTTTGAGGATGTAGGGACCAGAGGCTCTAGTCTGAGATACTCTTCTTTTTTATTTGGTAACTTAATGCTGAGATTCAGTCTTTTCAGATACAACTTATTGGAAACTAACAAGAATGTTATATTATGATTAAACATGTATTTGGTCTTTGTCCCTGTTTCTGGTACAGAGCTTCTAAAACTCTTGAATTTCCTAAGTGATAAGGGTGTTAAAGGTGTCTTAATATACCTAACAAACTCCTTTCAACCACACCTGAGTTTATGTCAATAAGGTAACTTTTGTAAGCACTTAAGGATGGTGCTGGTTGCCAGGGGAACCAACCCAGTGATTAGAGGGTTGGAGATTTCAATCCCACCCCACCTCTGGGGAGGGGAGAGGGACTGGAGGTTGAATCAATCACCAGGGGTCAGTGATTTAATCAATCACACATATGTAACGCAGCCTTCATAAACACCGTAAAGGACAGCGTTTGGAGAGCTTCTGGGTTGGTGAACGCGTGGAAGTGGGGAGACAGTGACCTGCTCGCCATTTCTCCATACCTTGCCCTACACTCTTGTCTACCTGGCTGATCCTGAGTTATACCTTTTAATTGTAAACCAGTAATCTAGCGAGTAAATTGTTTTTCTGAGTTCTGTGAGATGCTCATTGGAACCTCCAATCCATAGCTGGTTGGTCAGAAGCACAGGTAACAACCTGGGCTTGTGACTTGCATCTGATGTGGGAGAAGGGGGTTTTGTGGGACTGAGCCCTTAATCTGTAGGAGTTCATGCTGTTCTCTAGGGAGGGTCAGGATTGAGCTGAAGTGTAGGCCATGCAGATGGTGTCAGAGAATTGCTTCTTGGTGGTGTGGAAACCCCCCCCCCACACACACATTAGAATTGGTGACCAGAATTTTTAGAGATACTCCCAATTCAACCACTTTTTAATGTTTGTGTAAAATACTCCTATTAAAATGCAGCTGTGTACCAAAAATGGCATTCCCTTTCCTGAAAACTAGCAAGTAAAGGAAATAAAATTGTCCTTTGAGAAACAAATTATAAGATATACAATCAGTGGATTCGAGTATAAATCTGCAAAGCAAACTAAAGGAGCCAGAACGGAGCTTAAGTCCAGGAGGCCAACAAGCATGCAATGCATTCTTATTATTTTACTTTTGTGACTTACCATTTATGCGCGGTGCTGAAAATATTTACTTCCAACAGGAAAACAATTACAGTGTGTTTTTCATCCACATGCAACTTTCTCCTCCAAGTATTGATCACTGCTAAATTTGCTAATTTTAATGGCCATTGATACCATATTCCTTTATTAAAGGGTTTTGTTTCGTTGCCTGTGTGAGAAATAAGCATGGAAACAAAATCAAAATCAAACAAAGAGCAGAGTACGAAAGAAGAGAAGAAAGAATACAGAGTGTGGGAAGGCTGGGAAACCCCATTCTGCTGAATTTCCTAGCTGAAGAAGCAGCCTGGACATGCATAGGAAAAAAACTGAGTGGATCTCATTTGGGATAGCAGTTGTTCAGTTTGTGGGAGTGTCCAAATATGTATAAATATGCGTATTAACAGAGGAGTGAAATCTTACTCTGAAACTGTTGGGGAAAGAAATGGAAAGGAGCGTTTAAGAAGAAATAGGAAAAGAGTTGCGATACCCTCTTAGCCATAAGCAACAGAAAATAATTCTGGCCTTACATTTAAACAGAAATGGAGTTTTTTTTAATGAATAAAGTTTAGCTCATAGAAGCACCATAAAGTCAAATAACCACGCTTAGAATGTGGGCCGAAACAAGGTCAGACCAAAGCCAAAATCATGGTACAAGCCAGTGCGATGAGATCACCACTGTTGCCCTCATGGGAATCTGGACCGTGCAGCTGGCTTGTCCAGCCCTACACACTGGGTGTCATTGTCACATGCATTCCATGGCCTGTTTTACACAGTAAGCGTAAACTCTGACTTCACGAACAGCAACTCCCTCATGTAAAGAAAGTTAATTGTAACCAAATTGTATTTAACATCTTAAAAATGTGCAATTTATCAACATCTAATAAAATGAAAATACTTATATTTTATCACCCAATAATTGCACTTTGGAGTATATGACCTGGTGAAATGCACCGACTGTGCACAAGTATCTACACATCCAAGGATGTTCATTGGAAAATAATCGTCCTCTTAAATTTTTTTTTAAATCAGTGCCTTAAATGCAGATTAGAAGAATGCTTATCAAATGGCCAAAGCTGGGATAGAGAAAAAATAATTTCTAAAAAATCAGTCTGAATCAGAAGAGAGATTCCAAATATTTTCAGAAGCCTGGAACACTAGGGTAAAACTGACAAAATGGAGTATAACAAAGTACATTTTTTTTTGCTTCACTTTTTAATAACCAGCTGTATGAGTACAGAATAAAGAGGACCTGACTTTTGGGGCTATTTCCTAAGAAAATAACTTGAGACGTCTGAGTTGACCACAAACCTAATATGCACATTATATGATGGCTAAAGTAGCTCTGCTCTCAGGTTAGATCCAGCCTTGTGTTCAATTCAGGAGGAGGGAAATTGACAAACCGGAAAAACTGCAGAGGAGGGAGATCAAGATGAGAAGTGTGATACATTATATGAAAAAGAATCGAAGGAAACAGTAATATTTAGGCTGAAAATAAAGAATAAGGGAAGATGTAACTGTTTTCTAACATTATGTGGAAGAGAGAAAAAAACCTGAAAACCACAGAATTTCATGATCTGTGTTCCTCCAGGGGATAAAACATAAACAAATGGATAGAAATTACACGAATATGGATTTTGTTTTGATATAAGAACAAACTTTGTAGCATCTGTAGGTTTCTAATAGTTTAATGAGGTAGTGAGCTCCTTACTACTGGAAGTAATGATGGCTCTCTTTTTATTCTATTGGGTGAGAGATTTTAAATATTTAAACTTTACTTGTTAATATTCTTTCGCATTCAAATTTTTTACTTTTCAGGTAAGAAAATAGGCTTTCAGAGTAAAGGAAAAAGAATACTAATAGCTTGGTGAACATTCTATATTCAAGATTCTTTATCTAACTGATCTTAATCGGAAGCCATCAGATTTAATTACACAATAACCTGGTTCCTGTCTCTCCTTCTCTCCTTTTAGTCCTGCTCAGTGGGGCTGTTCCTTTCCCTATTTGGATGGTGTCTTGGGCCAGCCTGTGACTTTACAAGTTCTATTTAGTTAATAGTCCTACACTCACTTCAAGTCATAAACACAACCTAATTTATGATTTAAAACATATGTTACTAAGTGTCCATCGACAGATGAATGGATAAAGAAGATGTGGCACATATATACAATGGAATACTACTCAGCCGTAAAAAGAAACGAAATTGAGTTATTTGTAGTGAGGTGGATGGACCTAGAGTCTGTCATACAGAGTGAAGTATGTCAGAAAGAGAAAAACAAATACCGTAGCTAACCCATATATATGGAATCAAAAAAAAAAAAATGGTTCTGAAGAACGTAGGCAGGACAGGAATAAAGACATAGACGTAGAGAATGGACTTGAGGACACGGGGAGGGGGAAGGGTAAGCTGAGACGAAGTGAGAAAGTGGCATGGACATATGTACACTACCAAATGTATAATAGATAGCTAGTGGGAAGCAGCCGCATAGCACAGGGAGATCAGCTCCGTGCTTTGTGTCCACCTAGAGGGGTGGGATAGGGAGGGTGGGAGGGAGATGCAAGAAGGAGGAGATATGGGGATATACGTATACATATAGCTGATTCACTTTGTTATGCAGCAGGAGCTAACACAACAATGTAAAGCAATTATACTACAATAAAGATGTTGAAAAAAATGAAAATAAAATAAAATAAACGTATGTTATTGTGTTATAGTCGAGGTTTAAACTTGATTTAAAGGGAAAACTCTCCTGCCTCCGCGTCCCCATTGGTCTGTCTGCCTTTGGTTAGCTACTTACAATGCAGGAAGGCTCGTGGAAGGAGGAATAGGGAACAGGAAAAGTTTTCCCCAACAGGCACTCACACGTTTTCTCCCGGGAACCTTTCCAGCCCTGGGGACTCCCTCCCAGATCCCTCCGCTGAAACTCTCTTATCATGGGCTGGGTCTCAGCTTTGACTGAGCCTCTCCATCATACTTCAGTCCCTGCCCCAGCCAGGATAGTCACGTGTGCCTACCATTTCCTTTGCCCGCGCACCGTGTACTCGAGTGGAATCCCTTTAAAAACAACCGGAGGCTGACCTCACAGCCATAGTTTCCACAACTAGTCCCCAGGATCCGTACACCTTAACTTGCTACAGGGCAGGTGCAGTTACTGCCCAGAGGCAACTCTCTGCTCTGTTGTCATCAGCTGCTCTCACTCTCTCAGGCGTGCTGTGGGCTACAGTCCCTGGGGCCCAGGGACACCTACCGTACTCTCTGAGTGGTTCCAGGCAAGCCCCTCTCACCAGGCCTGCCTTGGGGAGGCTGCACCACCACACCCCTCCCCGTGGGGGGAGGTAAGAGTGCAGCTCTCACCCGGGAAAATCTCCTGATAGACCCTCTCCAAATCCCAGCCCTTTTGTTGTTTTCATATCGCTGCTCTCAGTGAAGGACCCAGGTAAAGGGCTCATAACGTCAATGGACTCAAGTATTTTCTTTGCAATGGACTTGAAAATTTTGCATTTTGAAGATCTGTTATATCTGGTAGCTACCATACCTTGGTGCCCTGGTCAAATTTTTAAATTAAACATCCCTATTTTACTCATTTATTCCCCTCGACAAACCCATTTGATAAGCCTCAGTATGCACATTTTATGGAGAGGAAAAACTGAGGCACAGAGAGATTAAATAATTTGTCCAGACCATGATCATACAGCTTGTAAATCATGAGACTGGATACTATAAATGCAGAGTCTGTTATCCACATGTGCACCATACTGTGTTGGGTTAGCTGGTTGTGTTGTGTAGAAGAATCAACCTATATGTATCGTTTCCCTTGTGGGAGCGAGGGGAGGAGGATTGCTGCTGCTGTGCTGCTGGAACCAAACGTCAATTTCTAATTAACGTAGTTCAGTCAGTGGCTGCTCAAAAGCTCTCCTTTGAGGAGCAATACATCCTGCTGCATGCAGCCAGAGAGCAGCTGCGTATGTATGTTATTCAGCCAGTTTAGCTGTTGGATTTATATGACAAAGGGTCACAATAAACAGTTACTGAGCACTTACTAAGTGGCTCTCACCCAGATTCTTTCATTCTTTCCTCATAACACAAAGGTAGTATGTTTCCCATTTTAAGGATGAAGAAAGAGAGACCGGAGGAAAAGCACTGGGAGAAAACACCGAAGACAGAAGCCAGACTTCTTGTTCCTGTTCTATGTCTCACCAGCGCTCAGAGTTTGCTGATCCGATTCCATGACTTCTTAGGGCCATATTTCTCCTCATCTATCAAATGGGAAGAATAACATACATCCTATTTGCTTTGTAAGATCCTTGTGGTGTCAAATGGGACAATGGGTGGGGAAGAACTTTCAAAACCACAAAGTACTGTCCACATTCAGGGAATCATTATGACTACGTCATTTCCAACCCGTGAAGGCAGCTGCTGCAGGTAAAACTGCAAATTCTGCCTTTGCCAAGTGTCGCATGACAAGGGCCACAGTGCTGCTGTCCAACATGCACTGCAGAAGAGAGATTGTGTCCTGAAAATCATTTAAACAGAAGGAAAGGTAACATAATTAAAACAAAGCAAACCCCTCAGAAATAGTGTTGTAGGGTTGAGACAGGGCCCAGCAGAGAAACCTTTGGGATACTTGCATTGCTCTTGAGAACTATTACAAAGCTTGAAAATGAGAGCCAGGTGGAGGAAAAGGGAGTAAGGCCACAAAAGATGAGCAGAGAATGAAAAGAAACACAAGCTCACAAGTTTTGGGAAAGTGAGCATAACAATACAGAAAAGTGTTTTTAAATCCACTCAAAAATGACCAGAGAGTCTAAGATATGACTGGATGTTTGCAGAACACAACAGCTGCTGCATTCCACAGTCTACAAGGGAAATAATGGAAACTTGCTATTCTCTTTTCCAACAAGACATAACAGAGGCAGCGCTGATGTAATTAATGAAAAAAAGATGGCTATTTGAAACAGTGAAGGCGCTGAACAACAGAATGGAATGGAAATGGGGCCCACATTTAGGGACAATTCATTATTTATCTGCTGTTCTTTTTTATGCTCACCGCGTCCTGCTGATATTCCTCTCTCCCAGGGAGACTACCAAACCAGGTTGGTTAGCGATACAAGCATGAGCAGTTAGACGCTATGATATAAACTGCGGGTAGATGGAGTTATTCCTTGAATATCAATTAGCAGAGTCCATCCAGCTTGAAGACTCTTACAATTGTATACTTCAATTTAATGGATCTGTTTTCAAATTCCCTTTAATGGCCCTTCTGTGTCCATAATATCTACTTTTCCAGACATCCTTAGTAGAAACCATTATGGACAATGTATGTAAAATCCCCTAAGGAGAGCATATGGAGGAGAGACTGTGGATTGCCAAATTTAGCAGCTCTGGAGAGAGTGTTTTTGAATTAAACTTGAGTCTATGGGGATTACAGTTCATTTATGACTGGCAAAACATATCTTCCAAATTCTGAAAGATAAATCCCACTGATATACATGTGGATTTCACAAGTGTTTCTCAAAAACCAGAAGACAAAAAAAAAAAAAAAAAAAATCTTTCCACAAAATGCAGAAGTTCTATAATAGTTTGGAATTATGATAAGTCGCATGTTATTTTAGCCGTATTCTTACTGTCAAATAGGGGATTCTGTAAGTGCTATACGAACTCTGACCTGAGGAAACTTGGTTCAGAAGTTGCATACCTGAGATGTTAGGGTAAAATGACCGTTTTGAAAAACTTAAAGGACTGACAAGGCAGTGACAACAGTCTTTGGTGTTTTAAAGGTACGTAAAAAAATTTCAAAAGTTTGGGGAGGGGGCAACCAGAGTATTGTCAACTTTTTCTTTTGCCAAATAAGATCAGTTTTAATTTTATTTTTACTTATTTTATTCCATTATTATCTTTTTCATAAAAAAGATAATTGATAGCACAAACACAAAGTTTAAAGTGCAGTTCTTTAAATTTAATGTACTGAGCTTCATGAAAAATCATCTTGGTTTATCTTAGTGTTCTGATTTCATGGTGGACCAGGGGAAATACTGTGGCAAACCAGAGCTGGTCTGAGGACCCACAGCTGAAAACCGCTAGCCTGATTCACTTCATAAACACAAGCTAGTTCTCTATCCTAAGCAACCATTAAAATCTAATTCAAAAACTTCCAACATCCAGCAAACTCCTGTAATTTAGGACAAAGTGATTAAATCTTCTAGTGAATGTTACATTTATTGGAGAATGGTGTTTTATTCTGTACCCATTCAATAAATTTCTTGAAAAACAATTTCTTTTTTTAATTTACATTTTCAAGGACCTGATATAGTTAGGATTTTACCCATTTTCTAATAGTTAAAACTATTATCTTATCTTGAAATGCTAGTAAACTTCTAACTTACATGCACAAAATACTCTTAATTCTAGCTTTCCTTTTTTCATCCTGAATAAGACAGCTTTTTTAATACTCTTTTTTATAGGTTAAATCAAACCATGAACTCCATGAAACTACTAAGATTGCTTGTTTTTTGGCATTGTCTTGTGTTTGTGTTAGATGTCTAATATTAAATGGTCCTATGAGTGAAGAATTAAGAAGCCTTATTATTCAGAGTTTTTTTTTTTTTCTTTGGCTGTGTTAGGTCTTTGTTCCTGTGCGCAGGCTTTCTCTAGTTGCGGCGAGCGGGGGCTACTCTTCCTCATGGTGCATGGGCTTCTCACTGTGGTGGTTTCTCCTGTTGCAGAGTACAGGCTCTAGGCGCGCGGGCTTCAGTAGTTGCGGCACATGGGCTCAGTAGTTGTGGCTCGTGGGCTTAGTTGTTCTGCAGCATGTGGGATCTTCCTGGACCAGCGCTTGAACCCGTGTCCTCTGCATTGGCAGGCGGATTCTTAACCACTGTGCACCAGGGAAGTCCCTATTCAGAGATTTTTGATGTTGCAACATTTCTAAATGGAATTTGGCCTATTTTAAAAATAAGTTTATTAATTCTGGTGGAGCACAATTCTTACCGTGTACTTAATTTTGAAAACCTTGATTTAGGATACTTATATTCAAGAACACTGAGTTCTTTTTCCCACCTGTTTGAAAATTAATGTTAGCACCCTGATACTTTTAGGAGAAAAAAACTAGCTAAATCTTTCCTCTGGCAAGATCTGTGAGCAATCTTCCTGAGTATTAAATTATTAAAGGCCAAGGAAGGAGAGTGTAGTTTTTTCCTCCTTACCCTGTCACTCTAAAAGCCAACATATGCTTAAATTCCATCTACACAAACTAAGCCTAAAATCCCAAGCCAGGTAATCCACACACGGAAAATATTTTTTTCCCATAGGAAATTAATCTGAATCCTGGAAAGTAGGACTAGGGAGGGGAAATGCTGATGAAGAGACTTTCACCTTTTTACTGGTATCAGTTCATGAATGTTTGCATTTTTTTCCAACAAGCTTGTCTTCCTTTTGTAATAAGTAAAACTATCAAGAATTGTTTTTGAAATCTGAAATATGTGTTTTCCTGACTCTATAGCAACTATGCTTTCATTCTCAGAAATAAGTAAAACACAGGTGGGAGGCGAGGGTCAAAACCCAACACATTTCTTGAACTGAAGAAATTACTGAATATAGAATTTGCAACTGCATTAAAGCTAGCAGAGATCTGTTATTTTTCTTAAATATTTACTTTTCAATTCATGCTAGTAATTTTCCCTAGGCCTCACAAAAGCAGCTGCTGTTTGCTGAGATTGTCAGTGACTTTGGCTATGTTATCTGAGAACCAGTAGAGGTCGCCATGTACCATGTTCTAGCATTTTAGGGGGAGGAAAAAAAACTCCTGAAAGTCTGATTGGTTAGTAAAACCTGCACAAAGGGTCAGAAGTTTTCAGCATGAAGCTTTCCTCTTGGAAGCTTTGCATAATTGAATCAATATTCAAGTCAGAGAAAAAAAAGTATAAATACAAATAATGGATACAAGATGCTGGGGTTATAGAACTTCAAAAAACAGAATTTCTTAGAAATTACATTAAAAACTCTTCTAGTTGACTTAGTTAATACAGATCCTTCTTTATGTCAAAATATTGGGACAAAAACCTCAAAAAGTTATCAGTCCCAACATGGTAAAATCTGTATATTTGTAAATGGCTTTGTGGTCTCTTTCTACCACTATGTTTGGAATGCTTAAAAATCTCAAATGTTTGTTTTTGCCCCAAAATATCCTGTGACTTTCATTCTGTATGTTAGATTTTTTTTTTTAATGTATTAGTTTTCTCAACTAACAATATAAGTTACCCTGTCACAGAGTTAGTATAACTAGTGGCTATCACAGTTTACAAAGAATATTGAAGCTTGATATGTAATTACTGCTGCTGGGCTTCCCAAAGATAGTTTAAAGTTTAATTTATTTTCTTTAAGGCATGATTGATTTGTGAAGAAAAGACATTATAGGTTGGAGGTAGAATGTATAGATATCTTGAAATAATTAAAAAATCAGCCCTTGGGAATTCCCTGGAAGTCCCGCGGTTAGGACTCGCGCTTTCACTGCTGGGGCCCAGGTTTGATCCCTGGTCGGGGAACTAAGATCCCACAAGCCATGCAGCACGGCCAAAAAAAAAAAAAAAAAAAAAAAATCAAACCAGCCTTTCAGAAGAGAGAATAAGGGAATGAGTTTAAACCTGGTAATTCTAGAATAGACAAATGGGTAGATATATAGGGATATGCAACTGAAACTAGGGAAATTTTTTCCTATAAACAGAATTTTCTCACAGAGAAATGATTGCTTCAGAAGTTAGTAAGCTTACCATTGCTGGAAACTTTCAAACAGATTAGATACTCACTTGGTGAGAAATATGTTAGTGATTTAATTTC
Organism: Balaenoptera ricei; assembly: GCF_028023285.1. Taxonomy (NCBI): domain Eukaryota; kingdom Metazoa; phylum Chordata; class Mammalia; order Artiodactyla; family Balaenopteridae; genus Balaenoptera; species Balaenoptera ricei. The sequence goes on from NC_082648.1 coordinate 69,701,351, forward strand.
TCAGGCTTGGGTGAAAAGCTGTAATAAACTTCTAAGAAAAAACAATTTTAATTCTTTAAAAATTTTTTTAAATTGGTGATAGTGTTATATTAAAATTGAGTGATATTAGAATAATGCTAGCCGATGTGACAAATAAGTCTAAAAATGTTAGTGGCTTAACACAACCATTTCTTTCAAACTCAGGTACTGGTCCAATGCCGTTTATTGATGGTTGAAAGTTGACTTTCCTCTATATGGAGATTCAGGGACTCAGCTTCTGTCCATCTTGTGGCTCATCATCTCCTAGGGCCTTGAAGTACTTTGCCTCCAACCAGGGGAAGGGGAAAGAAAGAACAGGGAATGTACACCTACTTCCTAACTATCTTATTGGGGAAATGACACAATTACTCCTGCTCATATTCCATTGGCAAGAGTGAGTCATACAATTCCATATAGATTTAGGGAGAAAGGGACTTTTCCACCATCCATCCCTTTCACCACTAAACATTTGTGAATGCCTTTCTTCTTACACATGAAACAAAATCATTACCCCTTCAAGGAAGTCAACTCAGAGTTACACTCAGTAATTTCATCCAACTCAAAGTTCAGAAAATTTCAATGATGTATAATCCTCTGCATCAGGTATGGATGTAACTCTTCATCATCCAGTATCTATGTTTGTTTCCTAAAGTAGATTGCATCATTGGCCCAAATCATGACCACTCCTTGCATCTGCATCGTTTGCCATATAACTTTACAGTGTCCACTCACTGTGGGTGAAAGGTTGCACCCACACTTTGACTCTGAGCTCAGTCACATGACTTGCTTTGACCAGTGGGAAGGTAGCAGACAAGTTGTAAGCAGAAGCTTGCCCTCTACTACTAACATGAGAACATGCTCAAGGCTAATCTACACAAGGATGAGGACACATGAAGCAGAGCCAATTGCCCCAGCCAAGCCGTCCTAGGTTAGTTGACAACTAGCCAAGCTTCAGATATATGAGTGAGCTAAGCCAAGACAGAGCCACCTGGCTAAACCTCAGCTGATCCTAGACAGGTGAGCAATAAAGATTTAAAGCTGTAGTTCACTTAGGGTTTTGTAATGGTTTATTGTGCAGCCTTATTGTGGTAATAGATAACTGATACCTTTCCCACACTAGACTTTCAGCACTTAGTGAACAGAAACTTTATTGTTTTGTTTTCCTGTTTGTAGTGTGGATAATATCTGTTACAGTGCTATTCCAAATTGGAATTCAAATTTTTGTTGAGCTCAGTTTCATATGTCACAAGATTTAGCTAGAGAATATGCTTGAAATAATGTCAAACATAAGCATAAATCACTTTTTATATAGTTCTAGCACTTTTAACTTTTCAAATCACTTTCAGATCTCCTTTCATATGATTTTCATAGCAATGCTGATGTAAGGTAAAACAGATATTAATTCTACATTACTATCAAATCTCTGTGACTGAGTGACTTGCTCCAATGACTCTGGGTTAATGACAGAACACACTGGAATCAATATCTCCTGGCTCCTAAAATCTGCTCCCACTGCTGAATAGGCCTCATTAGAGAATTAAGGACACAAATAATTTTTCCATTGCTATTCTATGATAGCTATAGTTGTGACATTTTTGCTTCATCAGTAGATAGTTTCAAGGGTAAGCTTTCTTCCTTCAGAATGATCCCAGCTTATGCATGTTCTCTCTAATGGAATGCTAATGCCAGTATTTTCTATACGAATTAGAGGAGCTGAAGAGCTAACTGATTGGTAAACAAGAATTGGATGCAAATAAATTTGGGCCTATAACAGAGTTTTTCAACCTCAGCACTATAGACATTGTGGGTTAGACAATTCCTTGTTGGGGGAGGAGGGGTACCCTGTTCCTTGTGGAATATGTAGCAGAATCCCTGCCCTGTGCCTAGTGTATGCCAGTAGCATTCCCCAAGTTATGACAAATAAAAACGTCCAGATATTGCCAAATATCCCCCCCACCATTGAGAAACATGGATCCACAGATTAAATGCAACCAGGATTTTACAAGAGTGTCAGATTCCTTGGACATGAGAGCTGACATCTAAGGGATGAGTTTGTGCAACCTTTTCATTTTATAAGAGAAGAAACTACACCCAAGGGTTATGATGCAAGGCCATAAGCCTGATTAATGCCATGTCTTTTGACACAATTCAATCATTTCATATGCTGTATATCTGCTCCCCTTTTCTCTGCAAGTGCAGTCTCAGAATTTCGAATAGCCCATTCAACTTCTCATTCCTATTCTGGGTCCAGGTGATGATTTATTAGCCTTCCTTTGGGTTTCCATAGGAGCTTGATCCTACCCAGATAAGGTCACAGGTATATTCTCAACTGACTTCTCTTTTCTACCTCTTTAATTCACTCACACACTTGACCATATTTGCCATTCTTCCCCAGACCAGACCCAAGTAATAGTCTTTTTTTTTTTTTTTTTTTTTGTCTCTTCAATCTGTATTTTTAGGTCCAGCTCTCCAGCTGTTCCTAAGATGCTAACTTCTTTGACTGTCCCTAGATATTATCTTCTTTTTATCCTTTTCCTCTTTCAGGCCTTCTTTGAAAACAACATTTACCATTCCGCAGTTGTAGACCCTGGGGTCCCAACTGTCTCAAGGAAAGACCTCCTACAGCCAAGAACACCTTTTCGACACAAGATCTGCATATCTCCTTTTCATTCCCATCACCCTCCCAAATCCCCAATCAGATATTCATGAGGCATATTTTCACCTTAAAAGACAAATTATCAATTTGTCCTTGGACTTCTCCATTGTTCTCTTTTTGAAATGCTTGTATGTACTATTTCAGCACACTAACTTTTCCCCTCATTCCCCACTTGGAGTAGCTCCTTTGTCTCATCATTGCTTTGGGGCACAGGGTGTATTTTGTATCCCAGTCCCTTCTTTTAAACATGTAAATGAGCAAAACAAAATAGCTCTGTATCAATTGTGGATTAACAAATTCAGTCCTTTGGGAATGCTGCTCTAAGAATTGGGTGGAAAACAATTATTTGATAAGGGTGTGAACTACAATAAAAAGTCCATAATTAAAAACTTGGTATCATAGTATTCAAAGAGAAAAATGTCATCTATTTGTATTCAGGAAATTGACTCCTTTCATTCTGGCTTATCCAGAATATAATCTGGTTTCCAATGATTATGTATTAACCAGTTATAAAAATTTGCTACCATGTGGAGTAAAGAGGAAAAAATAGCATGTCACGGAGCACTCAGGTAAAAGGCAATTGGAAACTATAAACTCCTATCACTTCCTTTAAGAGGGGTTATTCATTTTCTTTTAAGATTATCTTGATTTATTTAAGAAAAAGATGAAGGTAGGGAAAGATTTGGGAAAGGAAGAGACTCAAAGATCTCTGTAGAGATTTTAGCTGTGGCAAATAAAAACAGAAAAGATTTATGAGTGAGGATGCAAGGTGCTGAGCAACTTCTGCTCCAGAAGGAACCTAAAAAAAGAAGCTGAGTCCAAGATCTATAAAAATAAGACGGAAGTATATGGGTATATATAGTTCTGAATGTCCCATTAGCATGCAATAGATATTAATAAATATCACCTGGAAAATTTAAAGTTTTAATTCTCAGCTCTGATTTCAAGTTTCATATGGTTTTTTTGATTTCAGGAAAAGTAATTTCCAAGCTTGAGGAGATTCTTTTGGCTTGTTGTCTGGATTAGAAAGGAACCGTTTTTATATTTATTCATATAAGCAAATAATTTTTAATGAAAACATCTTTTTAAAAATGTACTCACAGCTATATGTTTTTAAGATACCTACTAATGAGAATTTTATTTTAAGTAAACGTTGTGCCTGGGTCTAAGAAACCACAAAGTGTAGAGGAAAGTTGACAGTGATCAAGTAAATTTAGGCTGTGGTTATGTGTTTGTACATGAAAGTTGGCTTTGTAAAATTTAGTTGGTTTGCCTGTATTCCTCTTAATGCTTCATGAAAACATGATGGTCAACTAGTATAACTTACTTCTCATTTTTTATTTATTTGTGAGTATTGGCAAGAGAAAACATGGACTAACCAGATCAGGCCTCTGATTCTTCCCTCTCAGTAGCTGCTAGACAGCAGGAGGCAAATCAGTTACCCATGGCCACAATATTGCCGTATAAATAACAAACACGACGCTTCAGAGAAACATACAGCAATAAACATTGATTTCTTTTGTTATGAGTACAGGACTTGGCTGGTGTACTGCAGATCTCAGCTGGGCTCAGCCAATCTGAATTGGTCTTGCTTCTGCTTCTTCAGCCAACTGGAAGGCCAGCTAGGAGCTGGTTCTTCTCGGATGGCCCCAGCAGGAGCCACTCTGCTCACCTCCAAGGTTTTCTCACTTCCCTTTAGCAGGCTAAAGGGACTTACTCTCATTGTGGTGGCAGGAATCCAAGAAAGCAAGCAGAAGTGTACAAGGCCCCTTGAGACCTAGGCTCAGAACTGGAATTACTTGGCTTATGACAACATACTTATGACCAAAGCAAGCCACAAGTCTATAGCCTGGAGCCAAGGCTGGGAGACAGACTCCAGGTCTTCATGGAAGGAACTGGAAAGTCATATCTCCAAAAGGGTGGGCAGAGAGACCGGTAGAAATTGAGACAGTTTTTGCAATGAATCCACTACACAGGACAGCAACCCTGGTAGAAATGGAAACTGGGGAGGCAGGGTGTATCTTAAGGCTATATTTTCTTAGCAAGCACCCTGCTTTTATGTAGATTATACATTTATTAAGGGAGGTGTGATGCCATCTCCTTTGTGGCACACACTCACTACTGACACTATTTTATATTTTAAAGCACCATGGAAAAATCAGACAAAGCAGTTCAAGTTTTGGTATATTTTAGTAATTCAGAACTTCATTTATCTAAGCCAATTTCTCCACTACCGCTAACCTAATATTGTGAGTCTTTAATTTGTTCTGTGTACATAAAAGTTAGGGCTTTTTTTTTTTCTTTAATCTTTCCATGGAGAGTATGATTATTGTCTCTCTTATTTGTGTATATATACTTCCACTATTACTAATTCCCCTTGGTGATAAAATCTCTTTTTCTTTTTTTTCCTTCCCTTAAGCATACATTCCTCCTCCTTACAATAGCAGCACTTTGATTTTTCTATGGGGAATTACCCCTCTTCCTTTTCGTGAAGACTGCTTATGGCTGTCAAGATATAGGGACATAACTCAAACTAAACCAATGGCCCCTCTGCCCAGGGAATTTTAATACTTGGTTCCTTGGCGTCTTCTTTAATTCTATGAATTACTTCATAGCTTTCCAAGAAATTTCCTTTTGCAGGTTATCCAGATGTGTTTTCTGTTCCTTACAATCAGAGGACACTGAAAAATACATCTCTTAAATTTTACTACATATGTACTTTCCCTTATCTGCAAAAATTTACAGTATATTGTTATCACTCCAAGTTCTTATCTATGGAGTATAACTTAGGTATTTTTACCTTTAAAGAAAAGGCAGAAAGGTATTGACTATTTGGATGGATGAGCAGCCATAGGAGGTGTTGGAATGGGGATCATGGTGGAACATATAATGTCTGTTTATATTTATTGACAATAAAATGAAACTAGAGATAGTAGAAAGGGTGTGATCTTTGAAGCTAGACAGATCAGGGTTCTAATTATAGGTTAGCTACATACTAGATTACAGTCTTGGGTAAGGTAAAACATTTAGTTTCTTAACTATCAAAATGTGACATAAGATTTTATCATAGTAATCCTAGTGAGAATTAGAAATAATATATAAAGTGTTTGCCACATTGTAGCATATACATTAAGCATATACATAGTGAAGAATTAACTTTACCCAAAGAGCAGTCTGTCCTTGTCCCTGATCCTGGGAAGTAAACTCTAAACCCATGGAATTTCCCATGTAATAAGGGCAACTTTGTTATTCATGGTGGGTCTCTCAGACCACACCTGGTATTTTATGGTAATGAGGTGACTCCATCACCCTGGATACTTTATGTTAGCAAGATGACTTGAGATGGAATCTGGGCACACTCAAACACCAACCATCTGAAGAAAGGATTGAGACTTTGAGCCATGGGTTATCAGCCCAAACTCTGGGGAGTGGAAAGGAGTAGACACTGAGTACAACCACATGGGCAGTACTTCAATCATACCTACCTAATAAGGTGTCAGTAAAAACTCTGGAAACTGAGGCTCAGATGAGCTTCCTGGGTTGGCAATACTTCATGTAAAGATTACCACATCTCGATGCTGGGAAGGGTAAGATGTCCCTGAGGACACAAAAGCTTCACATTTGGAGCCCACCCAATCCCAGATTCAGCTCTGTGCATCCCTTCCTTTGGCTGGTTTTGATTTGTATCCTTTGGCTATAATAAAACTATAATCACAGGTATACCTTTTTCCTGAATTCTGTGAGTCATTCTAGTGAATTATTGAAACTGATGATAGTTTTGGGAAATCCCCAAACTTGCAGTTGGTGTCAAGTCTTGAACTGAATTGTCAGTCTGGAAGATTGTGGCCTTAACCTTGAGTCTGACTAATTCTGAATAGCGTACTGTATTCAACCAAGTGAAATGAATATTACCTCCTTGAAACTGAGAAAGAAAATTTGGTTTTTCTTCTAGGCGTCTGGGAATGGTAACCGGAAATTAGTTGCATTTAAAACATGCAAATACAAGTATTACTCTTGTAATATAGTGCATGTATTATATGTTATCATTGTTTTATTTTGGCAAATGTTAAAAAAAAAAAAAAAAAAAGCCAGGCTTTCCAGGCAGGGTGGGCCAGGAACTACCCTCAACCTCGGCTCTGAATTAATTCCCCCCGCCTGGGAGGTAGCACGGGAACCCTCCAAGTGATTGTGGCTTTTCTTGGGAGGCTGTCAGCCCCACCCACCAGCTCTCAGCTCCTGCGCTATTGGCCGTGCAGCTTCCAGGTGTCTGCTCCTCTGGTGAGACGGGGCCGGGAGATTCTCTTCTCAGCTCCTTGCCTGGGTGGGCAAGTCAGGCTCTAGGGCTAGCAGAAATCCTCGTTTGAGGGGTCCACCAAGTTCCCCGGTCAGAGTGCTGTCGCTGAGCAGAGCGGCTGCTTGGGACTACTGCTTGGGCACTGCGGAAAACCTTGTTGGAATGTGACATGTTATCACTTTGGGACCATTGGCCAGCTGCTCCTGACTTGGCCACCTGAAGGCTCAGACTGTCCCAGTCTCTGAACTGAAGAGAACCAACGCGATTAGCATATTTCTCACCACCGTGAATGCAAGGTGATTCAATGAAGAGTAGCAGGAGGGCATCTATAAATCCCAGACAGGCATGTGCAAGTTCTGAGGAATGGTGGAATAACCCAATGTATCTGGGTGACCTTTGGAGACAGCTGAGACATAGCTACAACAGAGCAGTGGCTGACACCTAACTCAGCCCATCTTCTCCAGCCGTGTGGCTGACAGGGTCTTGGTGCTCTGGCCAGCTGTCAAGCCTGAGCCTCTGAGCTGGGAGAGCCGAATTCAGGACATTGGTGCACCAGAGACCTCCTGGCTCCACATGTTATCAATCGGCAAGAACTCTCCCAGAGATCTCTGTCTCAATGCTAAGACCCAGCTCCACTCAATGACCAGCAAGCTCCAGCGCGGGACACCCCATGCCAAACAACTAGCAAGACAGGAACACAACCCCACCCATTAGCAGAGAGGCTGCCTAAAATCATAATAAGTTCACAGACACCCAAATCACACCACTGGGTGCAGTCCTGCCCACCAGAAAGACAAGATCCAGCCTCATCCATCAGAACACAGGCACCAGTCCCCTCCACCAGGAATCCTACACAACCCACTGAACGAACCTTACCCACTGGGGGCAGACACCAAAAACAACAGGAACTACGAACGTACAGCCTGCGAAAAGGAGACCCCAAACACAGTAAGTTAAAAAAAATGAGAAGACAGAGAAATACACAGCAGATGAAGGAGCAAGGTAAAAACCCACCAGACCAAACAAATGAAGAGGAAATAGGTAGTCTACCTGAAAAAGAATTCAGAGTAATGATAGTAAAGATGATCCAAAATCTTGGAAATAGAACGGAGAAAATACAAGAAACGTTTAACAAGGACCTAGAAGAACTAAAGAGCAAACAAACAATGATGAACAACACAATAAATGAAATTAAAAGTTCTCTAGAAGGAATCAATAGCAGAATAACTGAGGCAGAGGAACGGATCAGTGACCTGAAAGATAAAATACTGGAAATAGCTACTGCAGAGCAGAATAAAGAGAAAAGAATGAAAAGAATTGAGGACAGTCTCAGAGACCTCTGGGACAACATTAAGCACACCAACATTTGAATTATAGGGGTCCTAGAAGAAGAAAAGAAAGAGAAAGGGACTGAGAAAATATTTGAAGAGATTATAGTTGAAAACTTCCCTAATATGGGAAAGGAAATAGTCAAGTCCAGGAAACACAGAGACTCCCATACAGGATAAATCCAAGGAGAAACACACCAAGAGACACATATTAATCAAACTATCAAAAATTAAATACAAAGAAAAAATATTAAAAGCAGCAAGGGAAAAGCAACAAATAACATACAAGAGAATCACCATAAGGTTAACAGCTGATCTTTCAGCAGAAACTCTGCAAGCCAGAAGGGTGTGGCAGGACATATTTAAAGTGATGAAAGGGAAAAACCTACAACCAACATTACTCTACCCAGCAAGGATCTCATTCAGATTCAGTGGAGAAATTAAAACCTTTACAGACAAGCAAAAGCTAAGAGAATTCAGCACCACCAAACCAGCTTTATAACAAATGCTGAAGTAACTTCTCTAGGCAGGAAACACAAGAGGAGGAAAAGACCTACAAAAACAAACCCAAAACAGTTAAGAAGATGGTAATAGGAACATACGTATCCTTAAATGTAAATATATTAAATGCTCCAACCAAAAGACATAGACTGGCTGAATGGATACAAAAACAAGAACTGTATATATACTGTCCACAAGAGACCCACTTCAGACCTAGGGACACATACAGACTGAAAGTGAGGGGATGGAAAAAGATATTCCATGCAAATGGAAATCAGAAGAAAGCTGGAGTAGCAGTTTTCATATCAGATGAAATAGACTTTAAAGATTGTTACCAGAGACAAAGAAGGACACTACATAATGATCAAGCGATCAATCCAAGAAGAAGATATAACAACCGTAAATATCTATGCACTCAACATAGGAGCACCTCAATGCATAAGGCAAATGCTAGCAGCCATAAAAGGGGAAATCGACAGTAACACAATCATAGTGGGGTACTTTAACACCCCACTTTGACCAATGGACAGGTCATCCAAAATGAAAATAAATAGGGAAACACAAGCTTTAAATGACACATTAAACAAGATGGACTTAACTGATATTTATAGGACATTCCATCCACAAACAACAGAATATACTTTCTTCTCAAGTGCTCATGGAACACTCTCCAGAACAGATCATATCTTGGATCAAAAATCAAGCCTTGGTAAATTTAAGAAAACTGAAATCGTATCAAGTATCTTTTCCAACCACAATGCTGTAACACTAGATATCAATTACAGAAAAAAACTGTAAAAAATACAAACATATGGAGGCTAAACAATACACTACTAAATAACCAAGAGATCACTGAAGAAATCAAAGAGGAAATCAAAAAATACCTAGAAACAAATGACAATGAAAACACGAGGACCCAAAACCTATGGGATGCAGCAAAAGCAGTTCTAAGAGGGAAGTTTATAGCAATACAATTCTACCTCAGGAAACAAGAAAAATCTTAAATAAACAACCTAACCTTACACCTAAAGCAATTAGAGAATGAAGAAGAAAAAAACCCAAAGTTAGCAGATGGAAGGAAATCGTAAAGACCAGATCAGAAATAAATGAAAAAGAAATGAAGGAAATGATAGCCAGGATCAATAAAACTAAAAGCTGGTTCTTTGAGAAGGTAAACAAAATTGATAAACCATTAGCCAGACTCATCAAGAAAAAAGGGGGAAGACTCAAATCAATCAAATTAGAAATGAAAAAGGAGAAGTAACAACTGACACTGCAGAAATACAAAGGATCCTGAGAGACTACTACAAGCAACTATATGCCAATAAAATGGACAACCTGGAAGAAATGGACAAATTCTTAGAAAAGCACAACCTTCTGAGATTGAAACAGGAAGAAATAGAAAATATAAACAGACCAATCACAAGCACCGAAATTGAAACTGTGATTAAAAGTCTTCCAACAAACAAAAGCCCAGGACCAGATGGCTTCACAGGCGAATTCTATCAAACATTTAGAGAAGAGCTAACACCTGTCCTTCTCAAACTCTTCCAAAATATAGCAGAGGGAGGAACACTCCCAAACTCATTCTACGAGGCCACCATCACCCTGATACCAAACCAGACAAAGATACTACAAAAGGACACAGTTACAGAAAGATAGAGAAGATGAAAAGGCAGAGGGCTATGTCCCAGATGAAGGAACAAGATAAAACCCCAGAAAAACAACTAAATGAAGTGGAGATAGGCAACCTTCCAGAAAAAGAATTCAGAATAATGATAGTGAAGATGATCCAGGACCTCGGAATAAGAATGGAGGCAAAGATTGAGAAGATGCAAGAAATGATTAACAAAGACCTAGAAGAATTAAAGAACAAACAAACAGAGATGACCAATACAATAACTGAAATGAAAACTACACTAGAAGGAATCAATAGCAGAATAACTGAGGCAGAAGAACGGATAAGTGACCTGGAAGACAGAATGATGGAATTCACTGCTGCAGAACAGACTAAAGAAAAAAGAATGAAAAGAAATGAAGACAGCCTAAGAGACCTCTGGGACAACATTAAACGCAACAACATTCGCATTATAGGGGTCCCAGAAGGAGAAGAGAGAGAGAAAGGACCAGAGAAAATATTTGAAGAGATTATAGTCGAAAACTTCCCTAACATGGGAAAGGAAATAGCCACCCAAGTCCAGGAAGCGCAGAGAGTCCCATACAGGATAAACCCAAGGAGAAACACGCCGAGACACATAGTAATCAAAGTGGCAAAAATTAAAGACAAAGAAAAATTATTGAAAGCAGCAAGGGAAAAACGACAAATAACATACAAGGGAACTCCCATAAGGTTAACAGCTGATTTCTCAGCAGAAACTCTGCAAGCCAGAAGGGAGTGGCAGGATATACTTAAAGTGATGAAAGGGAAGAACCTACAACCAAGATTACTCTACCCGGCAAGGATCTCATTTAGATTTGATGGAGAAATCAAAAGCTTTACAGACAAGCAAAAGCTAAGAGAATTCAGCACCACCAAACCAGCTCTACAACAAATGCTAAAGGAACTTCTCTAAGTGGGAAACACAAGAGAAGAAAAGGACCTACAAAAACAAACCCAAAACAATTAAGAAAATGGTCATAGGAACATACATATCGATTATTACCTTAAACGTGAATGGATTAAATGCCCCAACCAAAAGACATAGACTGGCTGAATGGATACAAAAACAAGACCCATATATATGCTGTCTACAAGAGACCCACTTTAGACCTAGGGACACATACAGACTGAAAGTGAGGGGATGGAAAAAGATATTCCATGCAAATGGAAATCAAAAGAAAGCTGGAGTAGCTATACTCATATCAGATAAAATAGACTTTAAAATAAAGAATGTTACAAGAGACAAGGAAGGACACTACATAATGATCCAGGGATCAATCCAAGAAGAAGATATAACAATTATAAATATATATGCACCCAACATAGGAGCACCTCAATACATAAGGCAACTGCTAACAGCTATAAAAGAGGAAATCGACAGTAACACAATAATAGTGGGGGACTTTAACACCTCACTTACACCAATGGACAGATCATCCAAAATGAAAATAAATAAGGAAACAGAAGCTTTAAATGACACAATAGACCAGATAGATTTAATTGATATATATCGGACATTCCATCCAAAAACAGCAGATTACACGTTCTTCTCAAGTGCGCACGGAACATTCTCCAAGATAGATCACATCTTGGGTCACAAATCAAGCCTCAGTAAATTTAAGAAAATTGAAATCATATCAAGCATCTTTTCTGACCACAACGCTATGAGATTAGAAATGAATTACAGGGAAAAAAACGTAAAAAGGACAAACACATGGAGGCTAAACAATACGTTACTAAATAACCAAGAGATCACTGAAGAAATCAAAGAGGAAATCAAAAAATACCTAGAGACAAATGACAATGAAAACACGACGACCCAAAACCTATGGGATGCAGCAAAAGCAGTTCTAAGAGGGAAGTTTATAGCTATACAAGCCTACCTAAAGAAACAAGAAAAAGCTCAAGTAAACAATCTAACCTTACACTTAAAGAAACTAGAGAAAGAAGAACAAACAAAACCCAAAGTTAGCAGAAGGAAAGAAATCATAAAGATCAGAGCAGAAATAAATGAAATAGAAACAAAGAAAACAATAGCAAAGATCAATAAAACTAAAAGTTGGTTCTTTGAGAAGATAAACAAAATTGATAAGCCATTAGCCAGACTCATCAAGAAAAAGAGGGAGAGGACTCAAATCAATAAAATCAGAAATGAAAAAGGAGAAGTTACAACAGACACTGCAGAAATACAAAGCATCCTAAGAGACTACTACAAGCAACTTTATGCCAATAAAATGGACAACCTGGAAGAAATGGACAAATTCTTAGAAAGGTATAACCTTCCAAGACTGAACCAGGAAGAAACAGAAAATATGAACAGACCAATCACAAGTAATGAAATTGAAACTGTGATTAAAAATCTTCCAACAAACAAAAGTCCAGGACCAGACGGCTTCACAGGTGAATTCTATCAAACATTTAGAGAAGAGCTAACACCCATCCTTCTCAAACTCTTCCAAAAAATTGCAGAGGAAGGAACACTCCCAAACTCATTCTAGGAGGCCACCATCACCCTGATACCAAAACCAGACAAAGACACTACAAAAAAAGAAAATTACAGACCAATATCACTGATGAATATAGATGCAAAAATCCTCAACAAAATACTAGCAAACAGAATCCAACAACACATTAAAAGGATCATACACCACGATCAAGTGGGATTTATCCCAGGGATGCAAGGATTCTTCAATATACGCAAATCAATCAATGTGATACACCATATTAACAAATTGAAGAATAAAAACCATATGATCATCTCAATAGATGCAGAAAAAGCTTTTGACAAAATTCAACACCCATTTCTGATAAAAACTCTCCAGAAAGTGGGCATAGAGGGAACCTACCTCAACATAATAAAGGCCATATATGACAAACCCACAGCAAACATCATTCTCAATGGTGAAAAACTGAAAGCATTTCCTCTAAGATCAGGAACGAGACAAGGATGTCCACTCTCACCACTATTATTCAACATAGTTTTGGAAGTCCTAGCCACGGCAATCAGAGAAGAAAAAGAAATAAAAGGAATACAAATTGGAAAAGAAGAAGAAAAACTGTCACTGTTTGCGGATGACATGATACTATACATAGAGAATCCTAAAACTGCCACCAGAAAACTGCTAGAGCTAATTAATGAATATGGTAAAGTTGCAGGATACAAAATTAATGCACAGAAATCTCTTGCATTCCTATACACTAATGATGAAAAATCTGAAAGAGAAATTATGGAAACACTCCCATTTACCATTGCAACAAAAAGAATAAAATACCTAGGAATAAACCTACCTAGGGAGACAAAAGACCTGTATGCAGAAAACTATAAGACACTGATGAAAGAAATTAAAGATGATACCAACAGATGGAGAGATATACCATGTTCTTGGATTGGAAGAATCAACATTGTGAAAATGAGTATACTACCCAAAGCAATCTACAGATTCAATGCAATCCCTATCAAATTACCAATGGCATTTTTTACGGAGCTAGAACAAATCATCTTAAAATTTGTATGGAGACACAAAAGACCCCGAATAGGCAAAGCAGTCTTGAGGGAAAAAAATGGAGCTGGAGGAATCAGACTCCCTGACTTCAGACTATACTACAAAGCTACAGTAATCAAGACAATATGGTACTGGCACAAAAACAGAAACATAGATCAATGGAACAAGATAGAAAGCCCAGACATTAACCCACGCACCTATGGTCAACTAATCTATGACAAAGGAGGCAAAGATATACAATGGAGAAAAGACAGTCTCTTCAATAAGTGGTGCTGGGAAAACTGGACAGCTACATGTAAAAGAATGAAATTAGAATACTCCCTAACACCATACACAAAAATAAACTCAAAATGGATTAGAGACCTAAATATAAGACTGGACACTATAAAACTCTTAGAGGAAAACATAGGAAGAACACTCTTTGACATAAATCACAGCAAGATCTTTTTTGATCCACCTCCTAGAGTAATGGAAATAAAAACAAAAATAAACAAGTGGGACCTAATGAAACTTCAAAGCTTTTGCACAGCAAAGGAAACCATAAACAAGACGAAAAGACAACCCTCAGAATGGGAGAAAATATTTGCAAATGAATCAACGGACAAAGGATTAATCTCCAAAATATATAAACAGCTCATTCAGCTCAATATCAAAGAAACAAACACCCCAATCCAAAAATGGGCAGAAGACCTAAATAGACATTTCTCCAAAGAAGACATACAGATGGCCACGAAGCACATGAAAAGATGCTCAACATCACTAATTATTAGAGAAATGCAAATCAAAACTACAATGAGGTATCACCTCACTCCTGTTAGAATGGGCATCATCAGAAAATCTACAAACAACAAATGCTGGAGAGGGTGTGGTGAAAAGGGAACCCTCTTGCACTGTTGGTGGGAATGTAAATTGATACAGCCACTATGGAGAACAATATGGAGGTTCCTTAAAAAACTAAAAATAGAATTACCATATGACCCAGCAATCCCACTACTGGGCATATACCCAGAGAAAACCGTAATTCAAAAAGACACATGCACCCGAATGTTCATTGCAGCACTATTTACAATAGCCAGGTCATGGAAGCAACCTAAATGCCCATCAACAGACGAATGGATAAAGAAGATGTGGTACATATATACAATGGAATATTACTCAGCCATAAAAAGGAACGAAATTGAGTCATTTGTTGAGACGTGGATGGATCTAGAGACTGTCATACAGAGTGAAGTAAGTCAGAAAGAGAAAAACAAATATCGTATATTAATGCATGTATGCGGAACCTAGAAAAATGGTACAGATGAGCCAGTTTGCAGGGCAGAAGTTGAGACACAGATGTAGAGAATGGACATATGGACACCAAGGGGGGAAAACTGCGGTGGGGTGGGGATGGTGGTGTGCTGAATTGGGCGATTGGGATTGACATGTATACACTGATGTGTATAAAACTGATGCCTAATAAGAACCTGCAGTATAAAAAAACAAACAAAACAACTAATACTAAACTTTCATTGGGTTATTTGTATGGAAATATGTTAATATAAATGTTTCAGACATTACATGAAATTTCTAAAAATCTTATATTTGTATTTGTATGGAAATATGTATGGAAATATGTTAATATAAATGTTTCAGACATTACAAAAAAAAAAAAAAGATACTACAAAAGAAGAAAATTACAGACCAATATCACTGATGAATATAGATGCAAAAATCCTCAACAAAATACTAGCAAACAGAATCCAACAGCACATTAAAAGGATCATACACCCTGTTCAAGTGGGGTTTATCCCAGGAATGCAAGGATTCTTCAATATACACAAGTCAATCAATGTGATACACCATATTAAAAAATTGAAGAATAAAAAACATATAATCATCTCAAGAGCTGCAGAAAAAGCTTTTGACAAAATTCAACACCGATTTATGATAAAAACCCTCCAGAAAGTAGGCATAGAGGGAACTTACCTCAACATAATAAAGGCCATATATGACAAACCCACAGCCAACATCATTCTCAATGGTGAAAAACTGAAACCATTTCCTCTAAAATCAAGAACAAGACAAGGATGCCCACTCTCACCACGATTATTCAAAATAGTTTTGGAAGTTTTAGCCACAACAATCAGAGAAGAAAAAGAAATAAAAGGAATCCAATTCTTAAAAGAAGAAGTAAAGCTGTCACTGTTTGCAGATGACATGATACTATACATAGAGAATCCTGAAGATGCTAGCAGAAAACTACTAGAGCTAATCAATGAATTTGGTAAAGTAGGATACAAAATTAATGCACAGATATCTCTTGCATTCCTATACATTAATGATGAAAAATCTGCAAGAGAAATTAATGAAACATTCCTATTTACCATGGCAACAAAAAGAATAAAATACCTAGGAATAAACCTACCTAAGGAGACAAAAGACCTGTATGCAGAAAACTATAAGACACTGATGAAAGAAATTAAAGATGATACAAACAGATGGAGAGATATACCATCTTCTTAGATTGGAAGAATCAACATTGTGAAAATGACAATACTACCCAAAGCAATCTGCAGATTCAATGCAATCCCTATCAAACTACCAATGGCATTTTTCACAGAACTAGAACAAATAATTCCACAATTTGTATGGAAACACAAAAGACCCCAGATAGTCAGAGCAATCTTGAGAAAGAAAAACGGAGCTGGAGGAATCAGGCTCCCTGACTTTGGACTATACTACAAAGCTTGGGCAAAGTTGTTGCATAATAATTCAAAATTAGAGGACATCAAGATGAAGGTTTTAAAGGAGTCTTTTTTTTTTTTTTTTTAGAATGGTGTAAGGCTTTATTTATTTTTAAAATATTTATCTATTTATTTATTTATTTGGTTGCTCCAAGTCTTAGTTGCAGCAGGCAGGCTCCTTAGTTTCGGCATGTGAACTCTCAGTTGTGGCGTGCATGTGGGATCTAGTTCCCTGACCAGGGATCGAAGCCAGGCCCCCTGCACTGGGAGCATGGAGTCATCCACTGCGCCACCAGGGAAGTCCCTTAAAGGAGTCTTAATAGTAAAATTTTCTGATAAGTGAGTTGTTTGCTCAGATGAGTCATCTATTGTTCTGATAGAAGAACTGCTGGCCAGAGTAAGCAAACTCTTTGCCCAGAAAACTAATTTGCAAGAATTTCCTAAAGAAAAAGTGAAATTATACATTAGTTTACATTCTTATCTTCCTGGACAAGAATTACCTGAAATAAATAGTTAAGTCATATTGACAGAGTTGGTCTCAATTTTCAAAAATGAGGAAATTTAGTAATTTTCCAAGGACTACACCCAGAACTCAGTAGGTCCAAAGTCTCAGTTTATTCCACAGTGCTAGGTTTTCCCTCGAAATATCTTCATATATCCCTGAAAATAAGACTGCACGTAGCCACATAACTTCACCACCAAGACTAAGAACTATTAAAAATGATTGAAGAAGGCAATTTAGGTGATACAAACAAGCTTTATTTAATACTTCATGAAGTGGACAGTCTCCATGTGGAGAGCAGTAAGGCAGGGGAGAAAGTAGCAAGCATTTAAAGAGGAAAGAATAAGGGACAAGGAAGAGAAAACTAGAAAATGAATAAGGAACAAGGAAATAAGTAAAAAGCCCAGAGTTGGTTTGGCATTTGAGGAATGGCTTGTTACTGAACCAAACTCGGGTCCCCTTGCCTGCACAGAGCAAAGCCAATCTACTGACACCAGATTGTGGTGAAAGAAAGTACAGTGTTTATTGCAGGGCACCAAACAAGGAGAATGGGCAGCTCATGCTCAAAAGACCTGAACTCCCTGATGGCTTTCAGGCAAGTGTCTTTTAAAAAAGTGTTAGGGGAGAAGGTCATAGGATGTATGATCAGCTTGTGTACCTTCTTCTGATTGGCTGGTGGTGAGGTAACAGGGTGATGTTTCAAGTATCTCACTCATCAACCTTCTGATTCCAACCAGTCTGAGGTCTACGTGCTTGTGGTCAGCATATGATCACCATTCTCCATCAGGTGGGGGTGGGTCTTAGTTTCTGCAGAACAACTCAAAGATATGCATCCGATTGTTATCTGTATCCCTTCAGGAAGAACTATGAGCCTGTGACTCTATTGTTCTAATCATTAACTGCTTGAGTCTGCTCTTTGGAACTGAGGGAAGGTCTGGGAGACTGAAGTTATTTTCTACAGACAAGAAATGGGGTACACAGAGGGGTTTTTTTACCTGGGGAGGCCCCATAGGGTCCTGCTTGCTTTCAATCCCCTCTTTTCTTTGCTATTCCTCAGTTCTGAGGGGAACAGGGATGGGACAAGAAAGGGAGTAAAGTTTTGAATAGAGAGATTAATCATAAACTCAGTGGAGGAAGTCAGTTTTAGGGGGACTTGGTTTCAGGCTGACTGGCTGTAGTGTGTTTCTGGTCAAGCAGAACATTTATAAGGACACGAAAATTATCCAGATTTTAATTTGCTGACGTGGCACTCTTGGCAGGACAGCTCTGTCTTGGGCCTTGATGGTTATTGCAACAGAACTAAGGTTGCCTACATCAATATGACTTTACTATCATTTTCCAGGAAGATAAGGCTACAAACCAGCAAATTACTTCATTGCTTTGTGGAGGAGGAAAATTAATTTTCCTTCTACCCTTCTGAGTTATTGGCTGAGAACCCCCTGTAATAAAAGACAGATTAACATGAGAAAAAAAATTTTTTAATTACATAAACACATAGGGGAGCACCACAAAGATATGAGACTCAAAATGCAGCCAGACAATTGAGACTTATGTGTCATCCTGAGCAAAGGCAAGGGATAGGGGAATGAGGCTTCAAAGGGGGAAAGGCCATTCCTGGAAAGGTGAGAGGAGCAAATATTTGGTAAACAAAAGTTATCCTGCCAAGCAGATAAGTCTCTCAGGTAAAAAGATTATCTCTGGTAATAGGTCTCTTCCTGATACAGACCCACCTTCTAATGTAAATTTCCTTTATAAATATAGATTTTCCTTACAAAAGTGTAACTCTACTGTGTTTTCAGAGCTTTTCCAGTGTCTGCAGTTTCTTAAAAATAATCAGCACAAAATAATCATTATACCAAAGAAGCATATTAGAGGGGTGGGGGAGGGCACATTCTGCTACTCTTCAGCTTACTTCAGGGACTTCAAGAAAATTCATTCAGAAAAATAAGCTATTCAACCAGTCGCCTTCTTAGGACAATAGCTTGCTCATCTGGCAAGCTGCTTGCTGATGAAATAATCATTTATTCATCAAGAATCATATTCATCTCCACCTGTCTGTGACTACCAGTCTTAAACTATTTATATCATGAAGTTTTCCCAGTCCCAAAGAGATCCCTGACTTGAAAGACTAGGATTAAACCACAGGAGCCCAGACTTTAAACCCCTGTAAATATCCATCTCTGATCTCTTCCTTCAGAGACCCTATTAAGACTCTATCAAGGTGATACTCTCTCTAACAGAAAGGACATAATAATATAATAACAACAGTAGATAATGGCTCAGGTTTGCCTGATCACCAGGTTGTTCTGGTGGTTATCTATGTCTTTTGAGAGTTGGCAGTTGACATCCTTCAGGATCTGACATTCTGCCTTATGGGCAGGGGCTGTTTAAATGAATGGTAAATTATAAATAGAGATACCACTTGAGATAGTGCGTCATGGGTTACAAAGCACTACAACATACATCACTTGATTTAATCATCAAAAGAACTACTTGAGGTAGATATTTTTATGATGCTTCCTTTAATCCTTAACATTCTTTTATAGGTCAATAAACAAAAGCTCAGAGAGGGAGGCCAAATGATTTGGTAAAGATCAAATAGCAAGTAATCAAGATGGGACTTGATGTGTAGATGGCTGTATCATAAAAATTTTTTTCAAGTTGTTTGTGTTCAGTGCTCCCATATCATGTAATCTCTCTTTTGTCCCAATATCCTTGCCCAGTTTTCCACTTCCTGATATCTTCAAAGCACCTGTTCAAAATTTCCTCACAGTGATCTGCTATTTCTGCTTCTTTGACTCTTCTAATCATCTCTTCTCCAGGAAGCTTCCCAAACAGATCATGGTGTGACCTTCCATGGTTTGTAGTTAAAAAGTTAACAATTTCTTTGCTTTTTCATATTAATGTAGTTTATTTCTCCTAATCTATTTGAGGTCCTTATCTTCTAAAAGGCAGTCTTCCTAACTAAAAGGGCTGCTATAACTTCCTTGATGAAAGTAAATTCAGGCTTCCCAAGTATCTCAAATGAAAACAATCTCTATGTGAACAGGGGTTACTGAGCCATCAACTGACCCTGAGATTCAGCTTCCTCTTGAATGTGCCACTACCATTATGACCTCAGGGGCCGCTGCTTCAGCTTTGTTGGATTATTCTCAGCCAGAGACACAGGAATTGGTTCTCTAGGTTGTGTTCTGCACAAGGGCTCCTGACAAACTGAGCTAGTGTTGGTAGAAATACAGCTCACATTCCCCTGGCCAGCCTTACCTGCCCAGAGAGTCCTTTTTCTAATTTGCAAAAAGGCAGCATGTAAATTAGTGAGGCTCACATGGCCTGAAACATTTGCCTAAGATTTAACTAAATGAAAATACTAGAGAAAGTAACTTGCTACTGAACAATCTAGTACATAAATGTATCTCCAACTTGCACTCTTCTCCAGAAAATCTTCCTCTTGATCTCTGGACCAGGATTCTCAACAAAGACCACATGCCCCTAAAACAGAACAGCATTTCAAACCCTTCTAAAGTCCTTGGGCAAGGAAAATGGGAATAATAAGGATATATTATAAAGACTCTGTGAGAAATATGGAGAGAGTTTTTAATACCATGCCTGGCACATAGTAAGTACTCAGAATTGGTAGCTGTTATTATGATTCAGTAGCCTTTGACTTCACTTTTCCTCTTTATCATGCCCAACTCCATATTCAAATTCATCAGTGAAAAGATGAGACTTTGAACACTAAACAGAATTTATATGCCTTTAACCTGACTCTTGACCTTGAATCTTAACACAAAGAAATAAACATATCTTTCTTCTAAGAAAATAAAACATGAATAATATTTATAAAATATTTATAGAATATTTATGAAAGAGCATTTTCACATATAATGTTGGAGTGTATATACTAAAAGTACTTACTAGATATACATGTTATTCAAATGCCCACGTCATACCAAAACAAAATTTTAAGTGTGATAGATTTTTATTTTAAAAATAAAAGCTCTTATCTGTATAATGCTTCTTTTTATAACTGCCAGCTGTAATCCACCAAGAGTCAGGGTGCCTGGTCATTTACCAGGACAGAATTCAGACTCTCTTAGAAAATATGCCTGTCCCCTTTGACTTAGAGAAGGCAGGCAATCCTTCCAGACATGTCACCAGCCTAGGACTGATTTCATTCTCCTGCTTGGAAGGAGTGATAGCATCTTGTGATTACATTTGCTTGTTAGTGCAGCCTTTTATAAAGAACTAAAGTGTTCCACGGAGTGTCATTTAGACTCAGTCAAGCTGGATTGATATAAAGTAGAATGTGTTAGAGGTAAGAATGGAGTGGTATTTTTAGATCTTTTTAAATTTAAAAAGCTTTAAGCCACCATTAGCACATTCATTAAAGTAGCATTCAATTATGAGATGGGTCTTTATGCATATATAATGTATCAAATTAAGCAGAAGAAAATAACTTTAAGACTTCTTATTTTAACTGGCTTTGCATTTTACAGGTTTTGGAAAAGTAATTCTTAACTTTTCAATTAATCTTTTTATTAAGGACTCCCTGTATGACTGGCAATTCACTGAATACTTTGAGAAAAACAGAGATTAGTCTAAAGTAGTGAAGACATCCTGTAGGGGGTCGCTGTTTTCTTATTCTACTTGGAAACAAGCCTGGACCCCTATCTTCTTCTGCATCCCTATTATCTATCATGCTGTAGATAAGGATCCCAAACCCAAAAGCCCAGGGAAACTAGACAGGTAAATAAACAAAGGGACATGTGCCTGAGATCGTAGTTGTTACTTAGTTCCAACCAATTGAAATTAAAGGCCAACCCAGTTTGACAAATCTGAATATTTATGGAAATTCTTTTCCATTTTAAAATGTTGGCAACTAATTCAAATTAAAAGAAAAAAGTATATTCTGTAGGTCTATTCTGTGTGGGCCAGCAAGAAAGTAACTATGAGCCAGAATCAGGGCATAACCTACCAGGTGCAATCTGACTTAGAGTGAAATGAGATTAGAAGACAGAAATGTTAGAAACATTAAAAGATAACAGGCAGAGGGGGCTTCCCTGGTGGCACAGTGGTTAAGAATCTGCCTGCCAATGCAGGGGACACGGGTTCGAGCCCTGGTCTGGGAAGATCCCACATACCACGGAGCAACTGAACCCGTGAGCCACAACTACTGAGCCTGTGCTCCACCATGGGAGAGGCCATGACAGTGAGAGGCCCGCGCACCGCGATGAAGAGTAGCCCTCGCACAGAAACGAAGACCCAACACAGCCAAAACTAAATAAATAAATAAATTTATATATATAAAAAAAAAGATAACAGGCAGAAAGAAAAAAAGTATCCTGAATTTTTTGGTTACAAATGACATAAAATTCAACTCCAATTGGCTTTTTAAAGGGGGACCTATTTATGATCTCACCTAAGTGAAAAATCCAGATGTAGGACTGGATTCAGGCAGGGCTGGATCTAGCAATTCAAATGATATAAGCATCGTTTCTCTCCAGTCCTTCCCTTATCCTTCCAAGGTGTCTGCTTCATCCTTCAGGGTTTACATGGTGACCTCAGTATATTCAGGCTTGTCCATTAGAGTTAAAAACGTAGCTACCATGTTCTAAACTTCACATCTTCACACTCTACCTACTAAGAGATGATAGGTTCTTTAGCTCCTGCAGAAGAGAGAGTAAATTTCTCCTTCCATAAAGGGCAAAGTGTGTCTCTTTGTATGTAACTACCTCCAGTGAGGTTGTGGGCCCTACCTTGGACCATAATGGCCAGGAGATGGAATCACCATTTAACTTAAGCCACTGAGAGTTTCAGGGGCTTCTCTGGAGCAACCCAACCCAATAATACATAGCTGAGAATAGCAAGGGTAGTTTCGCACCATTTTCTTCAGGGATTACTGCTATAGGGAAAGGGAAATAGAGTCACAAACAGTAATTATACACCAGATTAGGGGGAAACTATTAAAGAAACTGAAAGTAAAATACAAATTAGTAGGAAAAAAAGTAAGAAAAGATAGTGCCAATAAATGCAAAATCTTCAAGGTGAAAGGTGTGGGGATCAAAGGCAATTGCTACAGGGAAAAAACATGTAAGAACGGAGAATACTTACTCTAAAAGTGCTAGAAGAAAACATGGGATAATTTTTATTTTTATAATTTTAAAGTGAGAACTAGTTAACATACAAAATTCAGAAGCCATAAAGAAGCAAAATAAATTTGACTACATAAAACTACGTGTCTACAATAACACAATTTTATTAAAAATAAGGCAAGTAACAAGCTGGTAACATATTCGCAACTCATATAACACACAGAGAAATAATAGCCTTAATCTTTAAAGAATACTTACAAATCAAAAGGAAAAATAAACCCAATAGGAAACTGAGTAAGAGGGGGAAAAAATGACTTAAAATATAAAAAGATGCTTAACTTCAGTTATAATTAAAGAAATGTAAATCAAAAGAAGCAGATGTTATTTTTTTATATATTAGATCAGCAAAGATCAAAAAAGTTGGTGTTATACAATGTGGCAAAGCTGTGAGGAAACAGACCTCTTCACCCATCCTTGATGGGTGCAATCTTTTTAAAGGACAATTACCAGCATTGCTCAAAATTAAATTGTACTACCTTACTGTTACACAATTTAAATTCAAGGATCATATGTGTCAATGACTTTCAGTCAAGGAGCACCAAGAATGCACATGTAGTTGAACTGGTTGGATTTATGACTCATTATAGCAAAGCAGAATGCATACCACAGGGAGCCACGAGGTGCCTCAGTAAGAGGGTTCATTTCTAACTCTCTGTTATAGGATTTCACCTTTGATTGGATGCTTTTGGGGAGAGTCAAAGGAAGTGAGACTTTGAACTAGATTGGGTGCTGTCAGAAAGTCAGGACAAGTCTATGACTATCTCAATTAATCTTATCTAGAGGGAGGACAGACTAAAATGAGGCTAAAGTTATAATTAGTAAAGAAACAACAGCCAGTCTTATTAAGTGGAAGAGAGGCTGCTTGGTATTTTGTGGTGTTTGTACAGTGACCTTGTTTTTGTCTGTGCTTAGAGAAAATTATGAAGTGGTCTTGTTTAGACTAATTTTATCATGGTTTCAGAGTTACCTTGTTTGATGTTGGTGTTCCATGAAATTGTTTATGTCCAACAGGAGAATAATATGGTCCAGCTGTGAGTGCCACCCCAGCTTCAAACAACAGAAACCTATCTGTAAGTGATGTCAGAGCTTTCTTTTTCTTTCTAACTTAAAGCTATACTTTTACTTATACAAAGACATTTATGTATAAATATGTTCAATATAGCAATACTTATAGCAAAACATTCTAAATATTTACCAGCAGCAGAAAGGCTAAATCACTGATTATTATAGCTATATACTGGGTCACTATGCGGCTTTGAAAAACGATGTAAAAATGTGCTGATAGGAAGAATTCTAAAACATTGTTAGGTGATAAAAGCAAAGTATAAAATAACATTTGTTTCCGTTTATGTTGAAGGTCATTAGGGTTGTTTGGTAAATACTGTTTCATCCCCCTTCCAGGATAGGAATATATTTCCTGATCCTGTTGTGTTTAGACAGGGCTATGTTATTAGTTCTTGTAAATGAGTTATCAATAAGACATGAGCCACTTCCGAACTGTAACATTTAATTGTTCATCTAAGGTCCTCGGTAACTCTCTTCCTTTGTCATGGCTACTGACAATGATCCAGATGAAGGTCTGGATCCCAGAATAAGAAAACCATGAATCAGAGCCTCCAGTTGACCTGCAATAGAGACACAACATGAGAAAAAAATGCCTTTTGGTTAAGTCACTGAGATTTGGGGATGGTTAGTAACCACAGCATAGTCTAGTCTATTCTGGCTAATACAATATTAGACCAGAATTGGAGTGCTACAGTGAAAAAGGGGGGTGGCAATGGCTGTGGGATGAATTGGGAGATTGAGATTGACATGTATACACTACTGTGTGTAAAATAGATAGCTAGTGGGAACCTGTTGTATAGCGCAGGGAGCTCACCTTCGTGCTCTGTGGTGACCTAGATGGGTGGGATGGGGAGGGGAGGGAGGTCCAAGAGGGAGGGGATATATGTATACATATAGCTGATTCACTTCATTGTACATCAGAAACTAACACAACATTATAAAGCAACTATACCCCAATTAAAAAAAAAAAAAAGAATATGTGGTGTTGGGTTAGGGGTTGGGTGATGATCAGTGAGAAAACTTTGATCTGAGGCTGTAAGGAGGAGGATCCATATTATGCAATAACAAAACACATGGTAAAATTGTCACCAAAAAAAAATTATAAAGCAGTTAATATACCTAGTAGAATTGAAGTCTTAGGGGAAGAAGTTGAAAGACAAAATGTTAGTAGCAAGTGTTAGTTTCCATTGACTGCATTTGGCAAAGTATTACAAGAAAGACATAAGCTCAGAATAGAATTAGCTATTTCATAAGCAGGAATACAGTTTCACTTTCAACAGGTAGTTTCAAACCATCTTTTGTTTCAGAAAAGTTCTCTGGATTTATATTTTCTAGTATTTTTTATCTTCCATTGCTTTAGTTTTTGTCCTCAGGATCCCCTTTTATATGTGTGTTTAGTCTTCTTTGCTTGTCATCTATAACTATCACTGTCTCTCAAATATTTTTTAACACCTTACTTCTTTTTCATTTTTCACCTTTTACTTTCTATTTCTCTTAAGGCATTCATTGTGTTTATTAATTCCTTCAGGTTTATTCTTCAATTCTGAAATGACTTTTTCATTTATTAATAATTTTCTATATTTGTGAGCTCAAATTGCATTTTTTTCTATTTCTTATTCTGTTCTCCAATTATCTAATTTCTAAAATTTTAGAATTAAGATTTCTGTTGTTTCATGGCTTTAACGTTTTCTTAAATCATTTTATCTTTGAAGAATTTGGTTACAGTTTTCATCTATTTTTGTGTTCAAATGATCCTGGCATGCCTTCATTGTCTGTAAGGATATTATTTTGCTCCTTATTTTCTTTCTTATTATAAAACTGTCTCTTTATAAAAATCCTTTTCTGTTGTGCTTTTCATTTGTTATGCATTTTTCTGTATTAGAAAGGGAGGAATCAAGATAGCTTTCCTAGAATCATAGCTCTAGATTTCCTTCTGTAATATTCAAAATGTGTTCAAAACCAAAAGTTGACATTTTCCTGAGATCTGCTAACTCTGGTTCCTTCTCCCCAATATTTTGTTGAACTTTTTCTTTTATTTTTTTCCTATTGAAGTTCTACTCTCAGTACTTTTTACTTGATGCAAGATTTGATACTGGAAGGGAATTTTAGCTGAACACCCTCGAAGGTTTATAAAGCCCAGATTTGTCCAGCACCATCATGCATACCATGGTCCCTTAGCTCACACTGTGAATTAAGGTCTGCAGTTCTCCCTCCCAGTTCCAGCTGCTAGCCTCGAATTTTCTTGATGAGTTTACCAGTGAGTACCTGCTGGTAATTTAGATACTTTTTAGCTCTGGAGCCATCAGAAATTTTTGTCTTCCTTCTGCTTTCTCTCACATCACTGTTGAAATGGTGTGAGTCTTCTTGGTGGTTGTGGTTGGTCTTTACCTGCTCATATTTGGGAGTTTATAGTTAACCTAGTGGTAGATGTTGTCCATGTGTTTTAGGTTTTGCTGTCCTAGTCTCTATACTTGTTTATATGATGAGATTTGGAGAAATTTAAAAATTCTGCCACCATCTTCCCAGAGTCCTCCACCTTGAATGTTTAAACACCTACCTTTTTGGTTTTATGCTTTAAAGTGTTTTTATTCTTTCTTAAATATATATTTTATCGTATTTTTATATGTTCATATATATGTGTATGTGGGTGTGTGTGTATCAGTGCAGTCATGTGACATGTTGAATGGAAAAAAGTGTAAATTCATGATATGCATTCCAGCTTTGTAACTATTGTAGGTGACCCAAATCTCATTTTAATTCTCTAGTATCCATATTTTGATCTCTAATCTACACGCACACATGTGCGTGCATGCACACACACACACACACACACACACACACAATGAGGACTCCTTGAAAGGTAGATGATGCCAAATTTTAGGGCAGAAAAAAAAATCAGTATGGACCTGGACCATCTGTTTATTTGTACTAATTTCATAAATAAGGAAACTGAACTCCAAAGGTTGCTGCTAGACACAAGCATGCTTTAAAAATGTCAGCAGAAAAAAAAAAAAAAGTCAGCAGAAGTGCTGAAATAAAGGGAAGCAAACTACAGAGACCCTTACTAGTCAAATGTATACAGTTTGAGCATTAAAATAAGTTTAATGATAATAATTCTTGTGACAATTATAATAGTTAGCTAAACAGATTGAATCTAAGAAAGTCTAGAAGTTCCTAATAATACTCAAACAAGAAAAGTTTATAGACAATCACCAAAAGTTATCACATTATACAAGAAGAGTGTGTCTAATGGAATATGCTTCATATTTTATTGATCCAAATATATAAGGAATTGTTAACATACAAAAGTATTAACTAAGTATCTATCTATAAAGTTTAGGTATATACTTTCTTTGATCAAAAGAGTCCATAAGAAAGCCAAGTTATCTCAGCAAAAGTAGATTCAGTAACAAGAAAAGGAAAGCCTGATCAGCACATGTAATTAATCAGATTCAAAGGGTGTCCACAGCTAATCAGCTTCACTGGTCACATACAATAATCAAGTAAAGGGAGGGTTCAACAGAGTGTTCTAAAATGATAAATTAACCAAATGTACAAAAGAGTAAAGCTGACTAGGCAGACACAATCCCTCATCTCCTAGGAGCTGACAATTCTTGATGGTCCAACTAATTAAAATAAAATACTAATAAGAAATATATAAGATTTTAATAGTACTGACAAACCACACTAATAGATCAACGTGACAAGGCAATGGATAGGATAAAACTTAGAAGAATTCCTTACCTCTTTGAAAGCTACCAAGTCTCAAAAAATTAAAACTTTTATAAACAAAGCAAAAAAATTAAAAGCCTCACAATGTAATGATTAGAATTTTATTAGAAAAAGGAATTTACTACAGATTAGCAGCCTAGAAATCACCTTAGACTGCTCAGCCAGAGCCATGTCTCAACCAAGAATTAAACTTTTCATAACTCGTAACAAAACCTGATTAGGCTGAAATGATACCATTTTCTTAAAGATCTGGTAAGATTATCAAAACCCCATGTACAGATCTTAATGGAAGCCTAGGAAGATAAGACAAAAAAATAATAAAAAGACAAAATAATATATTATATTATACTATACTATATATAATATATATAACTTTATTTCTGGTTTTAGAGTAAATGTGTTTATTAATTTGTAATCATTGTAGTAGTATGTTGTCTATTTTTAAAAGGTGTTTCAGACATTGAAAGTAACCTAAAATATAGTGTTTGGAAGTATCTGATAAAAAATATTTAAAAGTTTGGGGAAATTTGCTAAATTCTTGAACTTTGTTTTATTAATTTCTGTAAGTAGTTTTTAGAGGAATTTAAAAACTGATTATTTACTATAATCATAAGATTAATAAATTAGATACTAATAAAGCCAAATATTAGTGATTGTTACTCTCTTACATAAAGGGCCATCATATAATAAAAACTATTGATAATATTCTAGTCAGGGGAAAGCAGAAATTTAAAAAGTAAATGAATAAGCAAGAAAATTTCAGGTAGTTGAAAGAAGCAAAGTAAGGGGATGCAACAGAGTGTTGGAGATGCATTACTATGGACTGGGGTCATGGAAGATCTCACTGAAGCTGTGATGTTTGGGGTGAGACCTAAATGATAAGAAAACACCAGTCCTGTAAAGATCTGGGGGCAGAGAGTTCTAGGCAAAAAACAGCAAGAACAAGTGTCCTAAAGCAAATGTCCTTTGCTGTATCCAAGACTTAGAATGAAGGCCAGCATGGCTGGAAAATGATGGGTGAATGTCAGAATGGTAGGAGAAAAGACCAGATCATGTAGGGCCTTGTGAGCCACAGTAAGAGGTGGGGATTTTATCCCCAGCACAGTGAGAAGTCATTGA
The DNA here is from genome assembly GCF_028023285.1 of Balaenoptera ricei. Taxonomy (NCBI): domain Eukaryota; kingdom Metazoa; phylum Chordata; class Mammalia; order Artiodactyla; family Balaenopteridae; genus Balaenoptera; species Balaenoptera ricei. Next base: position 69,730,607 of record NC_082648.1, read on the forward strand.
AGGGTTGGCTACAAAGGAGTCAGGAACCAATTAACTGTTCCTATTTGGGGAATAGATTGTTGCGGAGCAAGAGGGGAGGATGGGAGGTCAGTTCTCTCTTTACCTGGATCCTAGTTCAAGTACTCCCTTGTCCCATGAAGCCTTCCCTGCTCACCTGAATGGAGATAACATCTCTCTTCTTTACACTTGGTAACACTGAGTCACTACTGTCTTATGACATTCATTATATTCAGTTTTGTATTTTAGGGAGCTGTTATGTTTCATCTCCCCTTGAAAATCTTAGGATATAAGTTCCTACAAGGTAGTGACTATACCCTGTGTATCTTTGCATTTGTAACAGAGCTTAACTTGGTGGCTAACACAAAATGGATATTATGTGAGGATGAAGAAGTAAGAATTTATTTTGCTTATGGCAATACATAGAATCAATTCAGCTACAGCCTATATAACTATTGAAGGAATTAAAAGGTAAATGACTGTTGGTTTCTACATTAACAAAGCTTGAAGAAGGTGGGGGAAAAATATGTCTCAACTTTTTATTCAGGGCCAAGTCAACATCTGTTCTGGATAAAATAGAGAAAATAGAACTGTTTTAAAAACTTAAGGGTTTAATTAATCTAGGTGGGAAAATGGGGTTGAAAACATTACTGTCAGTTTGACTGACAAAGTTCCTTTGGAAAAATATGAAGAAAGAAGCAAATAGCTTCTGTATTCTATATTGTTGGTGGAAAAAGAAATTCAGAAAGCACATCATACAGTATTAAAGGGACAGAATTTCATACATCAGAAGAGCATAAGCTGTACCGGGAAAGGCCAGGACTAAGGAGAGGTATTGGGGTCAGCACAGAATGGTGAGCACGGGTGAGAAGGAAGAAGACTTCAAAAGTGTGTGACACGAGGGCTACTAATCCATTAACGATGTTCTGAATAGAAGCAGAGGAAATGCATCATGTCTATAAAACCACTAAGTTATAAACTTCTTTACTTACCTGGGGAGAACTCTGTGAAGTTGGAAAAACAGTTTTAGGGGAAAAAAAAGGAATGTTAGTTATCATCTACCTAAGCTTTGTATTTTGTAGGTGAGGAAATTGCATTGTAGAAATATGAAACAGCACACTGAGGTCACACAACTAAGTAACAGAAACACTGAAATGTGAACCCAGATTTCCTAATTCCAGCTCTTTGCTCTTGCCAGTATACTCTGCAAATTGGGTGGCTACAATCCATTTCCCCTTATTTTTGTCATAGCACTTTAAATTTTTTTTGGGGGGTGGTTAGAGGGGATTCATTCTTGCCCTTGTCTGTCATCTTCAGGGACTGTTGGTCAAGTTGTCCCCCAGCTGGGGCTTGAGTATATGACCAAATGCTGACAAATCAGACTCATTCTCTGGGACTTTGAATCCTGAACACGCTGATTCTAGGACAGGAAAACTGATGGAGCTGAATCATCGCAGAGGTGGCAAGCTGACAAGCCTGTCAGTTAAATTCAGCTACTTGGATCCCTAGAGCCACTTCATTTTTGCTCCTAGTGAGCCTGGTTCTTTCACTTTTCCTTCTGTTTTCAAATTATCCCACGTTATTCGCATTTATTTATTTTTTATTATATTGTTAAAGCTTTTGCTTAGCATAGCAGAGTCCATTTCTTTTCCTTACAACCCAGAAGCTCTAATTACTACTCTGCTTCTAGGAATATTAACATGTCAGGACATGAGATGAGAAATTAAAGAAACAGTGAAAAAGGAGAGGAAATGACCGAACTGAAGTTTTACAAATAAGACTGAAAGAGAATTTCAGATTAGGGTGTACATGTATTCATTCGTGTAGATTTAATATAGTTTTATTAAATATCTAATCTGTGTCCGGCAGCGGTGAGATAACAACCTGTGGGTATCCAAATGAATGGAAAGAAAAAGATCCCACAACACGTCAGGGACTCAGTATGTGAGCTGGACAGCCAGGTGCAAAGAAAGTGGGACCCACGAGTGAGGACTAATAGACTGGGGTTGGGAGCAGTCAGAACAGGATCTACAAGAGGACTGAGCTACTTGCATCCCCAGACACACCTCATTCTTACTCCTGAGCCTGGTTCTTTCACTCTGCCTTTGATTCTGGAAATTCTGAAATTGATTTCTGCATCTGAGTTCATAAGCAGCACTAAGAACAGAAGGCACAGAGATTCCTTTACTGTCTTTCCATCTCTTACCTGGGCCTTGAAGCTCTATTAAAATGTCACTGGAAAGAATGATCCAAGAGATGTGACTGGAATTCTTGCCTGATGTTACATGTAGTACCCCCGAGCCAGACAGTTAAACTTTCTAGGCCTCAGTTTCCTCTTCTATGCAATGAAGAAACAACACCCATTCTGTTTACCTCCTGAGTTGTGAGAAATACATGAGAAAAGGGATGCAATGGTTTAGTAAATTGAGAAAAAAGACCAAGAGAAAAATGTTACTTTCCCTTCAGCATCGTTTCCAGCCTTTGTTATGAACAACCATTTCTCTCTCAGCCATGGCAGAGCGAGAAGCTTTAATAAAACAGTTAGCTAAAGAAAAGGAGATTGAGATTGTGTTGCCGGCTTCAAAGGCCAGCCTTCTGGTTATGTAGCTCCTAGAAACAAGGACAGAACAGAGGCTCTGAGAAGAGTTTTGGCAAAAATTAAAGTGCAAGAAAGGTATACCATGACTGAGAAATTGCCAGAGTATTCATTCAGAAAATATATGTATTTCCATGAGAAATCATTAGTTTGAGGATGAGAACATATCTTTTATTTCTGAATCTCATGTCTCTAGCTTATGTTTATCACAAGTAAATATTCACTGAGTAAATGAATGAACAAAAGTTACTCTGGCCTTGACCCAAATGCATATACTTGCCCACTGTGATACTCCTATCTCTTAAAATAGTGACATTAATGTGCTGTTCAGAATGGCAAACTAGTTACAAAGGTTTGCCTACTATCCCTCTGGAGTTTTGTAATTTTACATCACTAAAGTAAAATTATAGAAATACAGAATGAGAGAACAAGACTGGGAATAAACTAATAACAGTAAAGGTAAGGGACCAACACTTTATTAGGAAGTTCAATTCCATGAAAGCAAGAATGAGGGAAAGAGAAGTAAGTAGGGAAGGAGGAAAAGGAGGAAAGTTGGGAAGGAGGAGTCGAAAATTAAAGTGGTACATCTCGGAGCTGGCCAAACGTTTTTAAATTAGGCAACTAATTTCTTGGCTTCAGAGAGATCTTCAGAGAGGCCATGTGATCTACTATGTCCCAGAACAGTCCATAGTCAGGGAAGAAGAGAGAATTATTCTGCTAGCTTCTTTGTGTCTCAGGTCTCCCTGTTCAAGCCCTCCCTACATCATAGCACCTCAAGATTGTGTTACCCACCTCTCTGGGAAGGTTCTGGAACACCTATAGGCTCAGTAAAGCTACTTGGTCAGGTTCTTCTTGCCAGCACCGGCACCATGGTTGGGCCTCTTAATACTGTAGTTGTAGCAGCAATTGCAGCAGAGACCTGGCTCTATGACTGTGGGAATGGATTGAGCCATTGGTAGGGGTGATAAGGACAAGAGGCCAAGCAGATAACTAAGGCACACAGGGAGAACAGAGTGGCCGCGTGGATCTGAAGGAGTACTTACACTGAGTCCAGTATAACTCCCAAACTCCTTTTTCAGGAGTTTACGTTAGCCCAGCAAAACAAGGGAATAAATGTGAGAGGCAGGAAATAGAGAAGCAAAACTGAGGATTAATGAAAGAAAGAATGACAGCTACGGAGCAAGGCTGGAGAGCAAACAATGCATAGTGGAGCGGAAAAATGGAGGCCTTTCTATGAAAGATCTTCATAAAAATATGTTTAAGATATGATAAAATCAAATTGTTCAAGAAAAAAAGAAAGGCAATTAGAAATTCCAGAGAGCAAAACCAAATCAAACAGCAAATTCCAATAACTGATTGGAGAGCTAGATGTACATTCTAATAACCTTGAAAATCTAAAAGTGAAAAGTATAAGTGTTAGAAGTTAAGCTAAGGTAAAGATTTGAAGAGATGAAAGAAAAGCTAGTGACACTCATCTTCACCTTACAAACTAGGGATTTGAGATGTTGGTGATCAAAAAAATGAGATGAATGAACATTAAGTAGAATTATTTCAAGTGACTTTAAAACATAGTAATTTGACTGTACATTCCTAGCAGGATTTAGTCTAAGAACAAAAGAAAATCATGAAAAAGCATTGAACAGCATTATGTAATGATATTTTAAACTACTTATTATATGTTGAAGAGTAGAGAAAATAAATAATTGTGCTAATGTCTTTAGGAACCAAGGTTTGTAAAATAAGAAAGAGAAATACAAAATCAATGAAATTAACTAAAAGCCAGGTAATGTTTTTATTGGAATGTCAGTACGCCTTATTTATTTTTATCTTGTTAAAAATAACAAAATATAACAGCTTCTTTCATACCTTTCTATGTCGAAAAGGCCTAGAAACAGTGACAATCTATAAAAGAACAACTGCAGTGCCCAGATTTTGGTCTCTAAATATCATCTCTCTAAAAAGATCCAGGGATCCTTTTAAACTGGTTCCATGTCTATGACAGGAAATATACAAGATGATCCTGAGATATCTTGTTGGACTAAAAGCAAGGAAACTATCCAAGACTACAGGAGTCATGTCAAAAGGTCTCAGGAGCCAACTTGAAGAAGTTCTCACTGGTATAAAATGGAAAATTTGGCATCGAAAAGAGTAATGATCACACTGTTTAAAACAGATCACATATGTAAAAAAATCCATGAATTCTTCATGATACTAAAAACAAAAAAAGGCAACCTCATTGGTTTGCTAGAGCACCACCTTATTATTCTGAAAGTTGGTAAATAAAGGAAATAAATCAAGCACTTATCCTGCCTTTCCTATACAAACCATGTTTCAAGGTAACAAATAGTTAATGTGGAAAAATTCTTTACAGTAGAACAGATAATTCAGAAGACATAGGAAAATTAAGAAAGTCAACATTTTATAATCCTTAGTGAAATAACAGATCTGGTCAAAGATCATCAGTGGCTGCTAAACCCATTAGGTAAATGTTGACAGGGAACTTTATGATGGATGGAGTAGACTGACATTCCCTGGATCCACTAATTAATCTTCTCATCACTCAAAGAGGAGCCACCAGATCTGACGCCTCTTATTCTAATATGATATTGTAGGATGTACACAGCACCATCCATGAAATATTATTGCAAAAAAAGTTTTAATATGAATTTAATTAAGCCTGTAGGTCTAACTACCAGTTTTGTAGAAAGCATTTTAAAAACTACTTATTAACAACATTATGACCTTACACACCCAATTCAGCTATTCCACGTTTCTGTTTTCTCTTTCTTCGTGTGAGGAAAAACTGCTAGTTTGAACTACCATGGAAATTATATAATTATTATTCTCAAGGATTACAAATACTTTGTTCTTGAAGTCCAAAGTGATCTCAAGAAGGGTATCTGACCTTCATTCATTTACTTATTCAACCAAGATTTATTGGCCATCTTCTCCAGGCCCAGCGCTGCACTAAGTGCTGGTGATTCAGAAATACACATTAGAGTCTCTGTCCTGGATTTGCTCACAATTCCCTCAAAATCTAGGACTCCCTTTTTAGAGATAAATTAACTGAGCAGAGATATTTGGAAGGGAGTAATGGAGAGAGCTCTGACCTAGTTATCTAAATATCATAGTTGGTAAAGTAGACATTGGACATGAACCAGGGCCATATTAATGAGAACGTTAAGAGTTTTAATTTTGGAAATTGAAACATATGTTTTTGTGCTGCATCATAACATGGCTTATTCTCAATTTGTTCATGGCTCCTTTGAAAGTCAAGTTTATATAGAATTGCTGGAATTAAAAGAAAAATCAGAAAGTCTTTAGCATTTAAACATGAACTGTTTTAAATTGGTTGGCAGGTTATTTCACTTACAGATTTTTTGTTTTAAAGAAACTATTGCAGATAAAGGGTTTGGGGATGAAAGTCAACCAGAAGAGTAATAAATATTTTGTGTCATTAGTCAAAAATGAATTTCTAGGTGAGTCAGCTGATTCTTAAATTTTTAAAAAGAAGGATAATCGAATCTCTGGAATTTTATTCTCAAATGACAGAATTCAACAAGGAATTTCCTGTAGTGGTTGCTTTCTTCATATCAAGCAAAGAGATTATATGCAGGTTTGTCATGTAATTGGAATAGTATGTCACCTTTGTAGAGGGACTTGAGTTGCATCATTCTGTCCAGTAAGCATTTTTCTATCATCTTGGCCGGGGAGAAAGCTCAGGAGAGTCCCTAGGCTTTGAAATAACTTTGAAAAAGAACTTTTTATATTTTACAGAATACATTTTTCAACAAATTAACTAGAGTTATGAGAGTTTGGAAAAATACGTCCTCTGAAATTCCTGGGGTTAGTGAGAGTTTAACTTGTTTTCAAAAAGAGTCTTTCTGTTTTATTGGCCCTCTGTGGGCAGCTTGAAAGACTACTTCTGCACTTAAACTTGTATCAAAGTGTCACTTTCAGAGGAAGAGACCAATGTAGCCATTTGAATCTGGCAAAAAGAACTCTTTAACTTGCACTGAGGACAGTGGCAAGAAGCTAGAATGTAGAGAAAACAATGAGGACACCAAGAAATGGACTTCCTGGAGGTACTCTGAGCAACTGTGTGGGAGATTCTTTCAAGAGAAAGCGCTAAACAGGGGATGTGAATATGGTAATATAGATTGAGATTATCTCCCAGCATCCCTGTTCTGGGAATTTCTTCTTATCTCAGTTCATCCCCTTGGCACTATCTTTGAGTACCTTGAATCTTAATACTTCTTGGTATCCATGTTTCTTGCTACATACACAAAAACTCAGAGATAACTGGCCAATAGGGGAAAAGGAGGAATAGTGAAGCAGAGGCATAAAAAGATGAGAGAAAAGACATAGGAAATAGAGAGTCCTGAATATTGGCATGCTGGACAATGTTTAACAATCAGCTCCCTACTTAAAGAAAAAAAAAAAAAAAAGGACTAATTGTAGCATTGGCCAAATTCTATGGTATGAATTTTTCTACCATGGCTGATTTAAAACAACTACCAATGGGATGTTACCAAATGTGAGTTGGAAAGAGACTCCTAGTAGTACACCGTTATATAGTATTTCCAACATACAGATACAATAAATCTAAATAATTTCAGGAGCCTATATAATAGTAAAATACAAATAGATAATATTAAAATCAGTAAGAGTAAAAAAAAATTAGGAATTGGTGAGACCAGATTATTTAGTATCTAAATAATGCAGTTTACTTAACTGTAAGTTTGTTTAACTTAATTTTTAATAATGACTGTGTTTTACAACCAACTTACAAAATTCCTAAATTTAATAATTGACTCTGGTGAACTGGTAGGGCTGTTTCTGGTACTCCAGTGGTCCTGATGGTATATTCATGCCTGGTTTCAGGTGTCTTGTAAGTCCAGCAACCCCATTTTTGTCCCTGGCTTACCTGAGATAGCTCAGTGCCTTTATAATAAATCTCTCTCTCTCTGTTACACATAACTCACCTTGGATTTTGGCCATTTGTACCACAGATAGCTGTTTTACTAGGAATTGCATCTCACTACAATTTTAAAGAGAGTAGGAAAAGGAAAATATATAAAAGAAGCCTCTAATAGTGCTTCCTTTTTGCTGATGCCTTGTGTAAAATATTGTGGTTAATATTTTGAAATAAACCAACTTCAGTTTCTTTTCCTCATGGTTTGTCATACGGATTATCATCCCACCATCCAGGCAGCCACAGTAGCTTTGCTTATGAATGCCCTCAGGGCCATTGAGAATATAACTGAGGAGAAGGCATGGTTCATCTTCAAGTTTCAAATTAGGCCTTTTAAAAAGTCCATGGTATAAGCAATAGTCTTGAAAGCAAGCCTTTCTATTATAGCAGCTAGGCTTTTTTGAGTGATAAGATGTTTTGATGATTTCCAAAGCCTGAGATCCTTGGAGTTCTCAGAGCACAATATTTATGCATAAATCAGAGAATGAGCAGGGAATCTGTGACAGTGTAAAAGCAATGTTCTATCTCAGAGAGATAGGGAAGTTAGGGTAATGGGTAATAAGGGAGAATTATTAAGGACATGGCTAGACTTTAGATTGTGGATCCCTGAAGGGTGCTCATATGTTCTACACTTCTGGAATGGGGTTGGGTGGGTAACAGCATAATGTAAACGGTGATAGAAACCCAGAACATATTTGAGAGGCTCCCAGAATATAAAAGACTACAGGTTTCTGCAAGGTACTGAGCAGTAAAGTAGAATGCCCAAGAGGGTGTACCAATGCCTGGGTCTAAAGGCAGTCTCATAGATTCCCCGAATCCCAAGGAGAAGAGAGGAAATGCTGAGAACCGTGGACTGGGAGAAGCCTAATAGTAGGGGGAAACGATGTACAATCAACGTTCAAATTAACCAGAGGCTACTGCAGCCCTGGGACTCTGGCAGTGAATGTTACAGAGACCAACTGCCGTTTCCAGACACATTGAATTGCCCCCAGCAGAGGCCAGGAAGAACAGAAGATGGTATTTGGATCAGAGGTAGCAATTTGCCAGTACTGGCATTACCCCTGGGAACTCATAGTGCTTCTACAGAGTACAGGAGAAAGAGAAAGGGACGAGAAACACAGTCTGAATTGGCTGAGTAACCTCGAGGTGACTGTATTTCACAGTGGAAGTGATGGAATTCTCCTGAATTGGTAAAATTTTATTATCTACCTTTAGTAGACACAGGCCTTGTGAAAAAAGTTACATTGTGTTGTACGTAGAGACACTTACTTTTACTTTTTCACACCTGAGAGTCTTCAAAAATAATTTTTATAAGTACTTCCCATTAAAGATTTCTGGTTCAGTTTAGGCTTAGGAATAGGGATCAGAAGATCTGAGGGGTTTTTATTCTTATTTTTTTTTTAATTGAAGTATAGTTGATTTGTAATGTTGTGTTAGTTTCAGGTGTACAGCAAAGTGATTCAGTTATACATAAATATATATATTCGTTCTTTTTCAGATTCTTTTCCCTTATAGGTTATTACAAAATATTGAGTATAGTTCCCCGTGCTGCACAGTAGGTCCTTGTTGGTTATCTGTTTTATATATAGCAGTATGTATATGTTAAGGTTTAGAGCTCAGGTATTCCTTGCCCCATTTTCTACCGTGAATTCTACCTAAGAAAAAAAGTGGAGTTCAAGAACAACCAAAGCACACCCTCAGTTTGTCTATGGGATTTACCAGTTGCTGTGAGGCTATATTCTATTCATATAAATATGTAGGACCCATAAATACTTGTTGGGGCAACAGTTTTCCCCATCCAGTTTTGATATTTCCATCAACATTTGAAGATTGGAGTAAGTCCAAAGTAAAATTTAGGATTTGTCCATTCTAAATATTTTATTCTGAATCCAGGATTCAGACTAAAATTTTGTTTTGCTTTATTTAAAATAATATGTTTTTTTATATTACTATAATTTCATTTGCTTCACTTTCATATTTTCCTTTATTTAATTTTATATATTCAATCATTTTTATCATTTGTTTATTAACATCAGCATTTGTAACCAAGATATATTTTTTGCTTTAAAGCTAAAGACTGTACTGAATCTCTGTTAAGCTCTCAGTTGTTAAAGCCAAATCTCTAAAACATTTCATTTTACAAATACTTAAATATCCCATTTCACAACTTCTATTAAATGCATAAATGAGGTTTTTGCAGTCTTGGCACCAAACACTGTCCATTGAAGTAAAAATATTCTTCCAATTTTCATTATTTTACTCCAAGGTCTTATGATATGTTATTTGATTCTCTACAAAGTTTATTTGATAAATGGGAGTAAATAAAAGTTTATCAAGAAAATATTTAAAGTGATTTACATCATCCAGTGACAATTGAATACAGTGACTAACACAGTGCTAAATTAAAACATCTGGAAATTTTTCTAAAATTTTGCCTGGAACTCTCAACTTTCTCCCTAACTTTCCTCTAACATCATCTGTACAAAATTCAATAAGATTTTTATGTCATTTTTCTCATTAAAACTGTTCTTCTCAGGTAATAAAATTAGGTTATTTTAGCTCTTGTTCTTTCTAGCTTTACAAGATCAACAAAAGTACTAAACTATATTTTAACTAATAAACTTCAGATTTTAAATAATTAAAACATTTTTATGTGAAACAGTTGAAGCTTCATTAATAATTTAAAATTTTGAAATTCCATTGTCTCAATATATGTTTTCTGAGCATGTATTGTTAATTTATATACATACATTATTCACTTAAGTATGGATTCAATATAAAGTTCTCCTATTATGAATTTCCTGGGGAAAAATTGTTGCAAAGATTAAATCCCACTGAAAATTATAGTCTAAAGACATAAATTTAGAAATCAAATTGTTCTATTAGTGAGGTAAATTTCCAAAGAAATTAAAGTACAAAACCTGTAAGTTAAAATCTAAGGGAATTAAAATTTAAAATTAAATGTACTTGTTCCTATGAATTAAAATTCAAGTAAATTAAAACTCAGGGTCAAAAAGTTAATAGGATACAGAATATTCTAACAGTTCTAGACCAAAAAATTTAGAAAATAAGGCAATCCCCAGGCTTGATGCAGTCTACCAAACCCAGGCTTTAGTGTTATCAAAGACCATAGCAGAAACTCAAGCACTCATGAGGAAAAAAAGGAGAGACAGAGAACTTCTTGTATGGTTCAACCTCACCAGGTGGGAATCAATCCAATGTCAGCCACACACAGTCTATGCCTAGGGTCCTTAAACTTAGTTGCAAGAAATTTCCCATCTAGAGATTAATTTTGGCAGTATGATTATACCGCAACTGGCAGGAAGTTCACCTATGCATATGATTTTCTCTCTCAGAGAGTGACATTTTTGACATCACTGCCTTTTGCAAGTTCAGAAATTTCTTATGGTGGTAGCCCCAGGTATCAGGTTTTAAACTGAGACCTTTCTGCATGTTTAATACTGCTTAATTTCCATTTACTCGTTGATCCTGGTGTTTCTGGTCCTCCAATGCAGAATTGAATATAATATAAATTGTATCTACCCACAAAGACTCTATATCCAATATTTTCAGTCCTGCTACAGAAGCTTTTGACAATGCCTCTTGCTGTGGAATTGCTTAAGTCAAAGAAACCTGCCTCCTGGGAAGATTTCTCCTTCACCCTCCACATTTGTTTCAGCAGAAAAGTCATCCTCAACCTATTCAAATATTGAAGCTTCTCTTGAGTTTCCAGTATGTACCTCTTGGGTCTAGGGTAGGGTAGACTAATATCTCTGCTATGTGCTCCCAAGACATGGAAATTTCTCACATTTTTAATGTGCTGAACATGAACAACATTTCTCTTATTATTATATCTTTTTCTACCTCAATTGTCTCTCAGTTCTTTTCAGGAAGTTGAATCTGCTTTTGAAATAGATCCTTTTCTTCTCTAACCAATATAAAATTAGTACCCTTTACAAAATCTCAAGAGCTTAGTTTTTTTCACTATTACTCTGCTTTCTGGACAGACATTTATTTGTCTAACCATTTTTCATAAATTTGGTTCCGTGAGGATCTTTCATAATAAGAAATAGGAAATGAGTGAGCTCTGGTCCTGCCAAAGCAACTATTTTTCAGATAAGTCTTGGCCACCTCCGTGTCTGTGAATTGGATATTCTCACCCAGGAGGAATTCTCCCAACAGACCAACATCTGTCCAAAGCCTGACCTTGATCTCTTATTTTCTGGCTTGGCTTCCATTGAATAATTTTGTTGCACCTTCTCTTGGAATCTCAATTACATAAATTTCTTAATCTGGTTCCCCCAGGACACAGGCAATAGCTGTTGCTTCCCCACACAGAGTAAGAGTTTCATTTCACTTTGATCCTCTGTAATCCTTTGAATATTTTATGATGGTCCTCTGGTCTTCCTTTTGCAGACCAGTGCAATTTATTTTAACCATTTCGAACAGCTGTCACAATCTTTAAGGGGTAATTTCCAGAAAATTCTTACTGTAGATGCTAATTGTGATTTTAACAGGGTTTCCTTCTGTACTGTATTTTCCTAGATTTCTATCCCTTCTGGGGAAGTGTATTCCAGGAAGCTTTCTGAGAACTTGTCTCTCTTTCTTTGCTAGATTCTGTCATAACCCAGTACGGTTTTCAGTTAAGCAGTAAGTCAAATATGAGCCCCAATCACATTTTCAGAATGGTTAGAAGCATATTTATCTCCCTTGTGCTTTTATCTCTTTCTGACTTAGCCTTCATCATTTTTCCATTCATATCTCTCTGCTTTAAAATTTCAACTTCCTCCTAAGGAAAGAGTAATTCTCCCTCTAGCTTAATTCTTGGTTCTTATCCTGCTGCTGCCTTTCTGATAATAAGACTGAAGGATGTTTTTTAAACTACTCTGGTTTCTCCTTGATTTCCTGAACAAAACGAGTTCCTAGAACCAGAATATTCCAGGCACAAGACTCTTAGTTACTTTAGTCATATTAGAAGGCTGGAACTCAGTATGGATACCAAGTACCCCTCTATGTGTGAGTTAACACTTTGTATCTCCAAAATCTAAAGACAAAGTCAGAAAACGTATCTTCAAGTCCAAAGCCAACCTGGTACCACATAATTGAAGAAACATTTGAGGGTCTGTAAACAAATGGCTTGAAGGCAAGGAGTTAGCCCATCAACCTGGGGCAAAAATCAGGTTTTATAGGTTCGAAGCTTTATGTAATTTTTAGGCCCCCTTTTAAGAAAAGAACACAAAAGTTTGGGCAAAATTAGATAAGAAAAATACATAGTCACTGAGAATGAGAAAAAAAATCACAGTATATAATCTTTTAAAATCTGAATAATGTCACCAAATCTAGAAAAATAGTATATTTTATTAATTGCTTAAAACATCTTGGTAATAATTTTCTCTGACATTTTTAGTGGCATGCTTTTTGATCGCCTCTTCTTACGATAATGATACATTCACAGAATTTTCTATAGAGAGTACAGAAAGATAATTCAGCCTATTCTTAGGTTGATTGAATTTTTTTTTATTCTTTATAGGACCCATCAAATACTTTACTTCACACACAGGTATATTTAGTATTCATCATACTGCTACGGAGTTGTGGTCTACAAAGAGGAGTTCTGTTATATTATTTTCTACCGGAGTGCCATCAATATAAGAAAAACAATGATTACTAGGTATATTTACGAAATGTATTTCTGATGTTTGGGAACTTCCATTTTGGCCAGGGATTAATGAGAAAGGAATAACTGTATCTAATTTTCTATGTTTATAGGTGGAAGAGTAGTTCACATGTCAAGCCTTGTTTCTCTTCCTCCCCTCACATGTTTCTGTTCTGTCGTGATATGAACTTTGGGCCTGAACCTTTGTATATGATTGCTTAGTGAGTCAGGTCAGTGAGCACTGAAGAACTCCCAGAAGCTATTCCTACCCAGGGATTACAAGCAATAACTTCTTTGAAAGTGACTATGAACCACATAAATATATCTCACTAAATCCAATTCCAGTGTATCTCCAAATCAATTACCCTAAGTAAGACTCCAAAGCAGCCTGCAACAGTTTGTCAAAAGAAGCAGTCTCTAAGCAATTGCAGTGAAAATGTCTTATCAGATTCCATAAAAACAGTCATGTGAGCATATTGGAAGGGGCCCATGCAACTGAAGGGCCCTGAAACCAAAACTTAATTAGCTTCAGAATGAATCTGCCCCTCTCCTCTGCAGTTTCTTCCCGGGGTCCTAACTGGCAGTTGAAAGCACAGGAAAATGGCACAGAACCCAGGGCAGCATAGCTTTTCTCCCTACCCAGGTCTGGCCCAAATGACTTGAAGCTAGAAGAAATAGAACTCATGTAACTCACAGAAAACTTAGCTGCTGTTTAAAGCCCTGGCTTACCCAATTTATCTAATAACGTAGTTAAATAGAAAATATTTCTTTGGCCTCTGTTATTCAAAAGTTATTCATCAAAACTCCGCCCAGGCCACACCATCTTAGGGAAGTCGATACCTGCATATTTCAAGGTTAAACCAAAGCAGCCTGAGACTTGAATGTGCTCTCCTAAGGCTGGCTTGGCTGAAATTAAAACTGCCTTTGCTGGTGGATAAGGCAAACAAGGCTCAGTGACAAGCCAAGGTGGGAGGAAAATCCTCACCCAAATTCTCGTGCTCAGTATTATTTTGATTCTCAAATTACACTAAATTCTGTTTCTCAAGCTCCCTGGTTATCAAAGATGCTGGGGGAAAGGAAAGGCATAAAGAGGTCTCCACTTTCTAGCTTCTCTTAGCCTAGGTTGCTCCCTGACAGAAGAGCCTGACATGTGGGTTTGCAGGCAGATACTTCATTCCTGGGAAGTGATTCTAGAGAATGGTAGTGAAGGATGAAGACTGAGCCCCTGACATGAAGGAAAGTCCATACAACAGTGCTTTTTTTTTTTCTTTATGATACTATTTATATGTGGAATCCAAAATATAATACAAATGAGTGTATATACAAAACAGAAATAGACTAATCTTAAATTGTTGGATATTTAAGTTGTTTCTAATTTTTCACAATTATGAAAATTCTTGTAGAATAATCTTTGTGCATCCTCCTCAGAATAAAGTCCTAGAAGCAGAATTGTTGAAGAGTGCATGCAATTTTAAGTTCTTTAATATGTATTGCTGTAACAGTGCATTCTTGAAAAGTTCATGACTGGGAGCAAATGGGTCTTGATCTCATTTGGAACTTATGCAGATCCATGTAATATACACCTTAGAACTGTACCCCAGAGAGAAGGAAGTGTGTATCTACCAGCTCCTGTTCCCCCATTGGTCAAAGAGTGTTAACTTCCTTGCACATCATGTTGTGCATGCATGAGGGCAGGACATACGTAATTGCCATGCAAGCTTGAGTGCTAGGAGAGTTTTCTTAGGCATCCAAAGCTGTAGAGTTTGAGAAGCCCTAGGGCAGAGAGTGAGAAAGAAGTACAGCTGAGGTGAACTGCTGTCTGGGTACACTTACACAGAGCTGGTTACTGCAGCACGGCTGGCATAAAAGGAGGACCAAAAGGATACGAGGCTGATCACAAGAGGTATCAGACTCACTACTAAAGCTCTGAACCAAGAAGGAGTTTAGACAAACTGGCTGATGGGGGAAAACACCACCTTATTAATATTAAAGGTGATACTGAAAAATATGGCTCAGGTGCATGGCCACAATGTACCTCCTTATATTGAACCTCAGACTTAGACACTCACAGGTGACACCTGGCCACTACTGAACTTCCCACTGGGGTCTGCCCCTACAAGACGCAGCATGAAGGAACAGAGAGGAGTGTATGCTTCCTGCAGGCAGCTGTCTCTCAAAAGGAAGAGTGAGATGTCGGAGTTGACTGAGCTGTGCATGCTTGGCCCTTTGTCCAAAGGTTCACTCAGAAGAGGGAGTTGTGGGGTTGAAAGAGGGAGAACGTTTCTGCCAGTGGCATTTTCTTCAGGAGTAGGGAAGAAGCATTCCTTTCTAGCAGGATATTATCCTTGTTTAAGATTGTTCTCCACCAAAAGGAGAGCCAGGTTCACATAGGGTTTAGGAGAGAAGAACCGTGGAGGCACTACCTCTGCCCCCGACCAAGGAAAGCAGTCACCGGCGTGGCTCAGTTTAGCTCAGCCCTGGAGCGCTGCGCTGTGCTTTAGGGCCAAAGCCTCAGCGTGATAAGAGGCATGCACACAGCATGGGCTTGTCTTCTTGGTGACCTCTAGGAAAGGGTGACTTGTGGAAGGATAAGACGGGGTATTCAGGGTCTCAGGTCCTTCCCATCTCTTTCTCTGTCACCAACTTTAAAATAAATTACAGCCATCTGACAGACAATAAGTGGTCAGAATTTCCAGATTAAGGGGATAAACTCAGAATTATCCTTTAGAAAGAAAGGAGGAAAGTCACAAATATTTCTTGGCCTAATATGTATCAAGAATAATAATAAGTGTTTCACAAATTGTCTCCTTTAATCCTTACAATAAAACTGTGTATTATCAACTTAATTTTACAAATGGGGAAACTTACACCAGGAGATACTGGAAAACTTAAGAAGCGATAAAACATTGAACTGAAATTAATATTGTTTGACTCTAAAACCTATATTTCCTAAACTTTATTATATCTAATATAGGAACATTAAACAGTATTAGTATGACCTTTTCCCTATTAAAAAAAATTCCCAAATGGATCCATTATAAAGGAAAGTATCTTTTCCTTTCTCTCTCCTCAAGTTGCAATATCAAATAAACTTTTGACAAAGCTGGAACTCCCATTGCATGGGGTTGTTTCCGTATGCAAGAGTCTGGGCTTAACATGCTATGTAATTATTTTCAGGTTCTAAAAATAAAAATCTCGTGCCAGTAAAGCACATAGGGGGAAGTTTTCAGTCTTTAGCGTGAGCAAAGAGCCTGAGCGCTTAAATGACATCTCCAAAATTCTTAATATTTCCAGACAACTGGAATGCTAGTTCATACAGCTCATTTCTAGCTGTCAAAATTTCACATTGCCATTAACGAGAGGCAATGAATGCAAGATTCTTTTCTGAAAATGCCTTCATGTGTTAAGAATCACTCAAGAATTCATGACATAGTACGCCCTTGTACTTTTCCGGCCATAGAAAGAAAATAAATTGAATTGTAATGGTAACTATAGCTATCTCTAGCTACATTATGAGCTTGTCTGCCCTTCTACAAGAAATTTTCACTTTGCAAGAAGTTTTCCAATTTATTTTACTGAACTGTTGAAGCAAAAGCAAGCATATTTGAGCTTTTTATAAAAGTTTAAGCAAATTTATTTTTTTAAAAAGAAGGAAAGGAATATTGCTATGAACCTATATTCTCAGAAAGAACCCAAGAAGAAAAAATAACACAGCAAAGGCCAAGGAAAACAAAACAAAACAAAACAAAAAGCCTGGGAAAAAGTTTAAAAAAAAAAGTCAGGCACAAGTCCAAAAGCATGATGGAAAGGCAAATTTATCCCATTGAAAAAATGAGAAAAGCAATAGTTCATCCTCAATTTCCTTTTTCTGACCTGGAGATAAGGAATCACACAAGTATCAAAAAGGCAAACGATAAAAGACTACGATTCATCCCCAACATCCCCTTCCCTTTCAGTCCTTCCCTGATCTCCCTAAGCAGAACCCACACCCCAGCTTCCTCCTACCCAAGACATGCATACCTCCACAATTGCCAAGAACAAGGCCCTGGGCACTCTTACATTTGGTGGTCCCACCCCACATTATAGCAAACATTAAAACACATCCAGGGACTTCCCTGGTAGTCCAGTGGTGAAGAATCCACCTTCCAATGCAGGGGACAGGGGTTCGATCCCTGGGCAGGGAACTAAGATCCCACATGCCGTGGGGCAACTAAGCCTGTGCACCACAACTACTGAGCTCGTGTGCCTCAACTGGAGAGCCCGCGTACCGCGAACTACAGAACCCACATGCCCTGGAGCCCACGCGCCACAACTAGAGAGAGAAAACCCACACACCTCATCTAGAGAGAAGCCCGCGCCACAACGAAGAGCCCACACTGCAACAAAAGATCCTGCATGCCTCAACAAAGACCCCGCGTGCTGCAACTAAGACCTGACGCAGCCAAAAAAGAAAATAAAGAAAATAAATAAATGTTAAAAAAAACAACACACACATAACATCCACATCCTGCAAAGTTGACATGATTTAATAATAGTTACCTTTTTGGAGCACTTACTTGCTGACAGGCACAGTCAGAACACTTTATGCCTGTTCCATTGTCAAACCACCCTATATGTAAATGTTATAATTACCCATGTTCCACCAGTAAGGAAAAAATGACTAAATAACTTGCCCAGGATCACATAACTAGGAAATAACAGAACCAGGATTTAAGCCTAGGGCAGTATTATTCAAAACATCATAAACCATCACTAAACTATCGTGACATAATGGTATGTTCTATAGGTATTTAAATAAATATTTATGTATTTTAGTTTTGCAGTTGTCTTTTCATATTTTGGAGCCAGTGCATTTTTTTTTTCAAGCATCATAATGTTTCACAGTCCCTTTAAAAAAGCCCATGGTCCCTTTGTTCTGTTCCTATAGTGGCTATTAAGTAAAACAACTCTACTTCCCTTATCACATCATGTTTTTCTTCTTCACCTGTCTCCCTTTCTAGAATGTCAGAAGTTAAATAGTACAGTGTCTTACACAGAGAGGCATTCAGTATGTGTTTAACAGTCAAACTGAAGAGTGGCGACAGAAGGGAGAAGAATTTAAAACTGAGTCATTTGCTAAGGACAATTTGCTTAAAATTAACTCAGGGCTGGTATTTGGAGGAGGGAAGTGCTCTAGGGAAATGGCCAATTAGCTAATCATGCAGTAATAGGGAAGGGGGGTTATTGAGGCAATGGCTTGGATATCATGCTCCTAAATCAAGCTTATAAATTCAAAAGGAAGGTTATATTGAATATTTTCCTAGAGAACTTCAAAAAAGGGAATAGATAAGCCCTCAGAAGTTGGCCAACAAGCAGATGATTATAATTAACATCTCTCAAGGGGTCTTATATCCCTAATATTTTGTTGTCACATGCTTTGAAATTTATATTATTTGTAAAATACCAATATTTAACCCCATAATTGTATTATATCAATTATAAGTGTTTCATTGAGCCCACAAATGTTATATATTATTTATATAGCAGATCGTCTTTTCATTTATTAGAAACCATATCCTATATCTTTCAAACTCAAAGGCTATTGTTAGAAATAATTCAGTTACCTTGTTAAGGTAATCATAGAGACTCAATAGTTAAAACAATTTAAGTCGTATTTATTCAGCTTCAACTATATGCTTATCATTGGTTCAGAAGTGGGGAAATACACCTCTTACTATTTCGATGAATGAAAATATATATGCATACCAGTCAGTAAAATAACAAAGTTAAAACGTACTATCACTGTTTATATGAATGCTATAGAGACTAAGGGACATAGAGGAAAGAGTATCAAACTAGTAGGACTGAAATTATTAAGGATGATTTTCCTGGGGAGAGCAACATCGCAGAGTTTTTTTTTTTTTTTTTTTGATTATTCATTTATTGTTATCCTTTTTTTTAAACATCTTTATTGGAGTATAATTGCTTTACAATGGTGTGTTAGTTTCTGCTTTATAACAAAGTGAATCAGCTATACATATACATATATTCCCATATCTCTTCCCTCTTGCTTCTCCCTCCCTCCCACCCTCCCTATCCCACCCCTCTAGGTGGTCACAAAACACTGAGCTGATCTTTCTGTGCTATGCATCGCAGAGTTTTTAAGCTTATGAATTTTAAAGCCCAAAAGACCTGGGTTCACATCAATTCCCACCACGTATTTTCTTTGTGACTTTGGTCAAAGTTATTTAATATCTCATGTCTCAATTTCCTCACCCATGAAACAGAAATAATAGTCACTCATTGAGATATGATAAAGATTCAAATGCGACAATTACTGCAAAGCACTCAGAATAGGGTGGGGCTCATCCAAGGAACTTATTAATGATGTTGAGGTAATTAATGATTAATGATGTTGAAGTAGTACTTGCTGTCATAGTCCCAGTCTTAGCAGCAGTAGTAATAATAGCAGTAGCACTGGTAGTAGCAAGAGCAGTACTATTGATAGTAGTAGTAGTAATGGGAGTTGTAACAATAATCAGTTGAGCTGAGTTGTGAGTACCAGCAAAGAGTAGAGGAGAGAACACTCTAATGGTGACAACAGGATGGACATAGATTAGGAAATAATTATGAGTGTTTATTTTTATTTTTAATTTTTATCGAAATACAGTTGATTTACAATGTTGTGTTAGTTTCAGGTGTATAGCAAAGTGATTCAGTTAAACATATATATAACTGTGTGTGTATATACATATATATATATTCCTTTTTAGATTCTTTTCCATTACATGTTATTACAAGATACTGAGTATGGTTCTCTGTGCTATACAGTAGGTCCTTGTTGGTTACCTATTTTATATACAGTAGTGTGTATATTTTAATCCCAAACTCCTCATTTACCACCCCCCTTTCCCATTAGATAACCATAACTTTGTTTTTTTTAATGTCTGGATTGTTTATTTTTAGATCAGTGAGTTCACCTAGTTAAAGTGTAAAAAATGATTACAAAATAATGGGAAATAAAACTGAATAAGTAAATTAACAGTAGATTGCAAATTACTAAGACCAGTAATTTTCTTTTGTTTGGAGGTGAGAGTGGGTGGGTAATCATGAAATAATTCCTCTAATAATCTTCAGTTGTCATTGTGATGCATCTATCTACCTGGCTGAATGGGATGGAGAGTAAGCTATTATCTTGAATGGAAGGAAAGGATTATTTGAGTGCAGTTTTGTTAACTCTCATTTAGTAGTCAAAGGAATAAGAAATAACCTCGAGTAGTTTAGGCTGAGGATGCAGGGGCATTCTCAACCATTTGGAAGCGTGCTGGCAGATATTTCCTATTATTCGTGTGATATCTTCAATCTCTTTTGGATCATAAAGATTCTGGAGGGGGAAAATAATCTGTAAGAAAGCAGGACTTGCAGGGAGCTGGAAGTTTCTAGCCCAGTTAACAAATAACTTTATGCAAAATAACTTTCACACTAACAAGCAGCTTCCAAAGCAGCTGGCAGTGGTTGCCATGCTACCAAAAGTGAGCTCTATGCCTGTCTTCAGTTATTTCTGCTTTGGAGGGTATTTTGTGCCATTTGTGGCTCCAGGAAGAACCAGGCAGTCAAGGCTGGATTGGGCTGTTTGGTTCTCTGGGAAAAGAAGAAAAACACAGATCACTGCCCAGGGGAACAGGGCTCATTAGGAGACAAAGGTGACAGGTGTTTGCTCTCTGAAAAGACTAGTAGCTATAGAAAAACTCAGCTGTGGTGGATTTCCAGTACATGAAAGCTGTTAGCAGAGGGCAGATAGAACAGACTGAGAAGGGAGGGTACAAAGAGTGTGACCAAACATCCTCATTTGCTTGGGACTAAAGGGTTTCCCAGGATTTCAGACTTTTGATTTTAACACTAGGACAGTCCTGGGCAAACTGGAATGGTTGGTCACCTAAATACAAGCCGAGCCTTATTTTCTGGGCAGGTAAAATCTTATTCGATGGGCAGCAAAACCATATGCTGAATGTAGATGTACTAGCAGAACCCAGAGATGATGCATCAAACTAGCACTTAAACCATGAGCCATCAGTGGGTAAAATCATAAATAGTCCACCCAAAGTCACCAGTTGTTTCCTACATAGGAATAAAGAGATGTGTAACATTTATTGATCAGTAATAATGAATCTGATATAGTATTCAAGAACATAATAAATTGTTACTTCTTGATCTTGACAAAATTGCCCTCAATCACAACCTACCAAGTTACTGAGAGTGAGTCCGTTTTCCTTTTTGCTGGGGAGGCTTAATATCATAGTGACCGTGCTCATGGGACTTAATATAAGACAGATCTGGCTTCAAATTATGCCTTTATTGCTTTTACACTGTGTGATCCAAGGTAAATTTCTTCACCTCTCTGTGAATTAATTTCCTTTTCTGTAAAACTATAATACCTGTAAAATTATAATTCCAAAGAGTTGTAGAAATTGAAATTAAATTAGAACAGTAAATGGTAAATGAGTAGTCAACAGATATTGAAGGCTCTCTTGTTTAGTCTACTTTTCTCTTGGCTCTTCTTTAAGTCAGGTTTCAATCACGGATAATAGAATCCCTTAACCTACTATAAACAGAAAGGGGTTTATTTCAGGGAATTGGGTGCTTATAATATCTTTAGCTGGACTCAAGGAACAGGCTCCAGGCTGAGCACTCAGAGGAGATCCCCGATCTGTAGAATTGTTCTTCTTCTGCTATAATCAGGAAAGCTACCTTCACTTCTGTAGGACAGCTAAAATAGCATGTTACCTGCTAAACTGGGAAGTTGTCCCTACAGCTGTTGGGTCCAGAGCCAGCCACTTCTGCCATGATCTATGCCTGCAAATTGGCTATCTCACACCCTGATTCTCTTCCCAGAGAATTCAATTCTGACTCAGTGTTTAATGAGAATATTTCGTTGGTGAAACTGAGGTCACGTGAAGAGCCCTAGTTACAAGGTTGTCTAAGAAATGTGTGTTTCTTCAGGCTCTTAAGGGTTGGAAATTATTTCAGTTGAGCTAATCCATAGCTTCCACCACTGCTCTTATAAAACGGTTAGTTTTATGTGTCAACCTGACTGGGCTAAGGGATGCCCATAAAGCTGGTAAAGCTTTATTTCTGGGTGTGTCTGTGAGGGTGTTTCTGGAAGAGATTAGCATTTGAATCAGTAGACTGAAGTAAAGAAGATCCACCCTCACCCATATGAATGGGCGCCATTCAGTCTGTTGAGGGCCTGAGCAGAACAAAAAAGCAGAGGAAGGGCAAATTTGCTCTATTTGCTTGAGGTGGGAAGTTCATCTTCCCCTGCCTGTGGAAATTGGTACTCCTGGTTCTCAAGGCCTTCGTACTCAGACAGGGATGTACATCACTAGTTTCCCCAGTTCTCAGGCCTTAGGACTCAGACTGAATTATATCATTGATCTTTCTGGTTCTTCAGCTTGGAAATGGAAGATTGTAGGACTTCTCAGCCTCCATAGTCACATGGCTCAATTCCAAATAATAAATCTCCTATCTATCTATCTATCTATCTATCTATCTACCTATCTATCTATTTATCTATATCCTGTTGGTTCTGTTTCTTTGGCAAACCCTAATACAACTTACTTCTGTTTTCCACAGTTAATTACACAAATGAACAAAAACACTTATAACCATGCATTGGAATTTGAGTAGAACCTTTCCAAGATAAAGCAATTCTTGGGTTCTTTGGTTTAAATAGGAGAGATTCTTACTCTAAAAACATGTTAAGATAAACTTTTTGCACTATGCTAGTGTGTGCTCATATCTTTCTGTGATATGGGTTTAGTGACTTCACTCTTCTCAGTACTCTTTCTCCCTTGGTATTTGGCTGAGCTTTGAGTATGTCAAACCCACAATTAAGATCAGGGTAGAACTCAACAGCCTTCTGGGAACCAATCATATGTTCCCAGTAACCACGGTCTTTGTCAATGATAAACAAGAACTCAAGAAAAGAGAATGTAAATCATGTCACCGAAAACCATTTATCTGGCTTTTGTTGACATAAGCATCTTGGCCACTTTCACTGACTAAAGTGGCCTTATCTACAACATGCATTCATGCTGCTCCCCTCTGCAGAATTATCACCCAGAAGGATTTCAAAGTAAAGAGAAATTTATGTTTGAGAGTTGTAGCATCAGAACTTTATGGGGTTATTTCTAGAGGTAGGAGGTCCTTAGAGATATGTTGCCAACAGCAGAGACCTCATACAGAAGTCAGAGAACTCAATGATTAACACTGTTTTTTATTTGTAGATTAGATGAGTGTGATGTGAAGTGAAGAAGTCTGTATGGGTGCAGCTCCAAATCTGCAAAGGAGGGGCTGAGTTGGGGGATAATTGGAAGCAATAACTGTCTTTGGGGGTCCAACCAAGAATGACCACATTTCTAATTGAACCATGAGCCTGGAAGGTACTGTTGGCGTATGTTAGCCATTTTCCTACCTCCCAGCCTTCATTATCTTCCTTTCCTTCCAGCATCCTCCTTCATCAGCTTCCTCTTGCTCCAGAAACTTGACTAATCAGGTGCAAAACTGTATGGTCAATCAGTGTCTATTTCTTAATAATTATCTGTTGTTGAGTTGAAAGTTCCACATTGGCCAAAGAACTTTTCAACTCTTCAACAAGGTAATTGCCTTGCTAAAGGAGAAGATGTGAAAAAAAGAACAGAGAAATTTACTTTTGCTGAGTAAACTAAGATCATCATGGAGAAATGTAAGAAAGGAAAACAAATGGAAAATATATATATATATATTTGAGTGACAGTTTCATTCTGAGCAGAGGCATACATTTGACATCCTAAATCACAGTTAGATATGACAATGAGTAGGATTAATTAAGCATCACCAGTCAAGAAAACAATAGGAGCTCAAAAAAAATGTTAAGGTTATTCATATCTTCCAGTTAATAAACTTCTCTGTAGTGTGTTATCTATTTAAATATATACCCAAGTCTTTTCTTTGAATTCAAAAGAGTTAGCGTTTAGAAATAATGATTCTACAATGCAATAGCTCTTGAGTGCATGTAAATGATGTGTGGTTGCTCCAAAGAACCCTCATACCAGGTGCAGATGACAGACACAACAGGCATGATGACAGAGAGTTTTTGTAAATAGCAACAGGAGGGTTACTTTACTAAGGGTTTCAGCATCCACAGCTGTTTCCCTTCAGCTGATGTGACTGAACTACTTTGTTAATAGACCTTATAATACTCTCTCTGATTATGTTACTGTCTTTCTCTGCTGCATTTTTGAGTATCAGGTTGATACAACACTGAAAAGGGACATTAAAAGATTCTGATGAAACCTAGAAAGATTTCAAATTCAGTGGCGTTTGCTAGGTGCTATGCTTTTCTCTGTTGTTTGCTTTAACTTAAATGAAACATGAAAGTTTCAGAACATGAAAGTCCTTCAAGTGTTATTTTTTACTGTAGAGTGAATGAAATTTTATTTGAGACCTGCGAAGTATACGGTTCAATTGAATTTGGCAATGACACAGTCTTTGTTCAGGGATTTGAGTCAAATCACTTTCATCAGACCGATTGTATTCATGACTGAGATTATTTGAGTTTGCTCATGTTTCAGTATTTGATACCACGCATGCTGACATGTTCTCTAGGAGGGTTATTGTTGGCCATAGAAACCTGGGTCAGCACTAACAATAGCAGACCGCTCTGGATGCGTGGTTGAGTGTGCTGATTCACCATCTGAACTGGTAGAGGCTCTTCACGTACCTAGGACAGCACTTATGTATTCAAAATGGTACAAAGTGAAGAGTCAACATCAACATTTAAAAACAGCATTTATCATCAGCCAGTTAACAGAATAAAATGCCTAATATATCAGCGCTGACTAAAGCAAATTGCAATATGACTTGCTGGATACTGATGATTCAGTGACATTTTCCCATGACCTGGTGATGAGTTATTTCTTCACTAGTTTTATTAAGGTTAATAAAATAAGGAGGATGGATCCCACTGAGATTAAGTCTTTGTGAAGGTGAACAAAAGACCACTAGCTTCTGAAATACTGTGAGCATATATATTATTCTTTCCTCAGTAAATTTATGTTTCAATTAATGAAAATACCCCAAAAATATTCTTCTTGAACTTAAGCTATTCTAGGATTCAATTCAGTAATCTGATCTTTAATGAAAATTAAAATTTGAACTCAGGAATTCTGAAATATTAAGAAAATATCTGTTCAGTGATGTCCAAGGGATGACTGATGTGTTGAAGACATGTGGGAATATCTATTTTCAATTGTATACTCTTAGTTGCTGGAAAAATGCTAATCAAAATTAAGTTTAAGTCATTGCTAAGCATCATGTCAAGGTATACACTTAATATTTTGAAGGGTTATAAGGAAATTTTGGACTTCAAGCTTACTCTAAACCCAAAAGGGGGTAATCTCTGATAACAATTTAAGCTTTAGGAAACCATTGACATGCTATAGACATTTCCTGATACTTTCTTTAGGTTGCCTATAAATTTCTTTGTGACCAGCAGGGTCCAAAGCCACTGTAAGATGTTCTACCTGCTCCACAGACACAATCTTTCAAAAACAAGATTCATCATCTTCTTCTCTAAAAACATCCATCCTCTGCGTTCCCTAGCCTGGTAAAAGCTCTCCAAGTCAGAAACCTAGACAGTGTCCCTGATTCCACCCTTAATTCCTCCCCCACCTACAATCCACCACCAACTCCTGTCAATTCTAACTCTTAGGTATCTTTTCAGTCTACCCACCTCTCTTAATACCAGTGTCCTTACTCTAGGTTACCACTGTGTGCTCCTGGATTAGGGCCACAACCGCTTAGTGGATCTCCTTGCTCTTAACATTTTATCCCTTTGATTTTCCACACAGTAACCAAAGGGACTTTTATAAAACTCAAATCTGCCATGCTTCTCTTTAAATTCCTTCACCAGTTTCCCATGTTTCTTAGGACAGGGTCTACATTCATTATAAAATAAAAGACGTCCAGTACAGCCTGCTACCTTGCCTATAAATGCAAATTTTGGCCTCCAGATTCTTGTCCATGCAATTCCATCTGCACAGAAATAATCTCCTCCCTTAGCCTAACTTTCACTAGTCCTTCAGTGGAAGGTGTCAGCTGTATTATTTTTCCAGGAACCCATCCATAACTCTTCCTCCATCCCCACATCAAGGTCATGTGTCCTTCCATTGTGTAGCCACAGCACTCTGTGCTTATTGCTCTCAAGACACTCTGTATGGTAATTACCTGTTTATCTGTCTGTCTTTGTCCATTTGATATAATCTCTCCAAAGAGAGAAACCTTATCTCCTCTATATAGCTCTAGGGCATAGACATATCTCATATCTTGCACATAATGGGTGCTTAATCGACAATTGTGGAATGAACTAATGGTGTGAAAATTGAGTTGAAACAATTTGTGGTATATAATCATCTAAATAATCTTTTAAAATCACTGTAAATACATAGCAGAATGGAGTAATATAGTTTCTTTGAACAAGGGACTTAAGAATACATGGTGTCCCCCTCTAGAGGTTTACATTCTAAAGTAAAATTTGATTGCTAGCCATTCCAAAAGTTTGTGCTTGATAACAAAGGCATCTATGAAAATGGAGTTAAACATATCTAACCAACAGTTCCATGAAACTTAGAAGGGAGCCAAGGAAAGCAATAAACAGTTATTAGAGCACAATATTATGAGAACAAACTGAGTTCATGTCTGGGGCTCTGTTACTTACCAGACATGTGCTATTTAGTTAATTAATCTCTTCTTAAACAAGGATATGGTGATCTCTACCTCATGCATTATGGGCAGTATTAAATCAATATTATGTATGTAGTATTCACAATGCCTATCTTCTAAATTGGGAACTTATATTTATGTCATAGAACTCTACTTTCTACCTCAAGCACCTAGCCCATAATAGGTATCCATTAAATCTTTGAGTAATATTAAGATGACAAAGTATTAACTTGCACAGAATCCTAAAATTGGTATAAAATGACATGATGGGGAGGGAGTCACTTAATGTCAGATATCCACAGAAAAGTTTCCAAAGAAAGTTATAAACTTTCTTGCCATGCATGTCAATGAGAGTATTTGAAATTCTTATTTTAAAATGTTTTCCATTAATTTTTCAGCAAATTTTTTGATTCAGAAAGTTTGAAAATCATAGGAACTTTCCAATCCATGGACTGCCCTAATAATTCCAGAGTTGAAGGACAAGCATACACCTGAAAGGCTAGCCATATAGTACAGAAACCTTTATAGAAGAAATATACTCCTTTCTTAAAATGCATTCATTGAATATTTTTTGTCCTTCCATTTGGTCCCAGGCACTGCATTGATGTTAAGAACGCTAAAGTGAATACTAAACATTCTTGTTTGCAGGAACTAACAGTTACATGGCAGAGATGGACAGATATACTGAGAAACACTACCATGTGATAAGTTCAGTGATAGAGTTATACACAGATGCAGCTGTGTGGCTGTAGGGAACTTGGGAAATACTGCCCTGAGGAAAAGTCTCTACAGTGGAGCCCCAGTGTTGTCCAATGTTGTGGAGGGGCATGAGGGAAAGATATTCTGGGCACAAGGGGAGGTGAAAATAGTGTGGCGTGCATGCATGTGCACGTGTGTGTGGGTGTGGGTGTGCGTGTGGGTGTGCATGTGCGTGTGGGTGTGCGTGTGGATGTGGGTGTGGGTGTGCGTGTGGGTGTGTGTGTGGTTGTGGATGTGGGTGTGCGTGCGTGTGCGTGTGGGTATGCGTGTTCATGTGCGTGTGGGTGTGCGTGTGGTTGTGGGTGTGGGTGTGCGTGTGGTTGTGGATGTGTGTGTGCATGTGTGTGTGCGTGTGCGTGTGAGTATGCATGTGCGTGTGTGTGTGGGTGTGTGTGTGTGTGTACTACAAGGTATACAATGCTGGTCGAGTGGCCAGAGATGAGACTGGAGAGAAGACAGGGGCCAAATCCTGGAACCCCTCAAACGATATGTGAAACCTTGGACTTTATTCTGAAGGCAATAAGGAACAGTGACATGTTTTATGCAGAGGCGGGATGCCAAGGACATCTGTGCATTTTAGATAGAGCATGTATTCCGTAAACCAAATGTAAAAGACATTAGAAGCTTCCTCCTCTCTGCTCCAACAGGAATTTATACATAACTCTTATCAAAATGCTTTGTAAATCTATTTGCTTCTATTATTTTCCCTAGACCTGTGGTTCTCAAACCTGAGTTATAGATCAGGATCACCTGGAGGTGTTGTTAAAACACAGATTGTTGGGTAAAGTTGGGAGCCTGATTTTCCATTTCTAATGAGTTCCAGACTGATGTTAATGATTCTTACGCTTGGCCGTATTATGAATATCCCAGCTTTAGACTATGATTTTGGCTTACTTATTATTTATCTTTGTTTCCCAAACATGAAGTCCAATGTCTGTTACTGAACAGGTACTCATTAACTATTTTCAAATAAAAGAGTGAAGGAATGAAAAAATTCCAAGTACAGGGTAAATAAATACATTAAGTAGAATAATTTTGTTTCTCTTCTTCTTCAGAAATTACCATAAATGATAGAGGTGCATATGTTAGTATAAACTGTGGGAGAAAAAACAGAGTGACAATAATAATGGTAAAGAAGAGAGCTAAGTTAGGAACCTGAAGATTTCCATTTGCTTCCAGTGCCTATGTGAATAGAGTAGCTTTGAGCAAAGCATTTTACTTTCCACAGTACTATATCTGTGCCTTAGTTGAATGATTAAGTGGCCATTAGCAATACTTCATTGAATAGGCCCTTTGAAAAAATCTCAGAATTTATTCATATAAGACCTATTGAATTTAACTTTCATATAATGAATAGTGCAAATCGAATAAAAGTTCCAAATGTACTACAGCAAGCATTCTCTTACATCATGTCCATAAATTCTTTTCTACTTGATAAATTATCTTAAAAAGAAACTCTATATTCATTGTAGCACTATGCTGTGCTTCATAGGTGAATGCTTCAGTTACAGACTATACTTCATATGGGTGGATTCTGTTTTGATTCAGAGGGTGAAGGACCCACTCTTGGTGTTTCTTTTTCCAGGATGGGTCATGTTTATGTCAAGCAATCCTTACTTTCTCACTTTATACACAGTGACTAAATTTTCAAGATGGCAGGAATGCTTCACTGCTGCTATATATAGCTGGAATTTTTTACTTGGTTAAGAATGAAATCTGCTTATCCCATAGTCTATTCCAACTAACTAGAATCAATAAGCAGAGATGCAGTGTATTCTCTCAGTTAAAATATTTTTGACAAAAATTCAAATATCCTATTGGTCATTGGTGTGAATTTGCCCACAGTACTAGAGTTCATATAATATCACATTCCCTGAAATTTAATCTGGTTCAGGCTCTACCCACCCAGATAGTAGAAAGTCCAACTTAGTCTGTTTCTAAAAGATACTTCCTCTTCTCTTAAAATTATTAAAGAACAGGAGGATTTATAAAATCTAGAAGAGGGAAGACTTTGGGTATTAAGTCCATAATGGTCATGATTTGAGATTCTTTTCCAATCCGCTGAAGAGCAGTTCAAACCCACCTCCTCCTGTAACAGCATCCATTCCTAGGGTGCCAAGCTCAACCACTGACCCTAACATCTATGGAGCTGTCCACAACTTCCCCCCCCAACTTGAGGTCCTTGCACTTCGGATATTTCCACAACAGAACTGACCTACCATCTCTGCCAGATCCTTCAAGTCTCAGGAAATACATTCTACCCTCTAGGATTATATTACTCCCTTTTTCACAACTTGAACCACCAACCTCCATCTTGCCCTCTCTCTAATCACTCCAGGTTCATTCTCTGATAGGACTAACTCTGTAACAAAGGCTACCTTGTCACCTAGTTCATAGTTCTCCTTTCTTAAGGTGTAAAGCCTTAAGTCTCAAGACTTTCAATTTCTCATCTACAGTGAACCAACTTCAACTGGGATTAGTGCAATGGTCTCCTAGTAGCTCTCCTTGCTGCCTCTCTCTTTAATCTACTGCTCCTTTTGTATTTGCTCTAGGTAATCTGGAAACATAGAACTGATCATTTTAGAACAGTGGTCAGCAAAACAATGATCAAGTGCCCAGGTCAAACCTGGCCTGCCTCTTTTTAGTTTTTTTTTTTTAAACCATCCTAAGCTAAGACTTTATTTTTACATGTTTCAGTGATCGAAAACATATTTAGTTAAAGAATAACATTGTCTGGGATGTAAAAATTATGTGGAATTCAAAATTCAGTGTCCATACACCCAGTTTTCTTGGCACATAGCCATGCTCATTCATTTGTGGATTGTCTGTGGCTGCTTCCACATGACAATGGCAGAGGTGACTAGTAGACACCAGATGGCATGCAAAACCTGATATATTTACTAATTGGCCCTCTACACAAAAAGTTTGCCAGCTCTTGTCTCTGGGCACTGTTTGAAACCCTTCAGTGAACCACATCACTCAGTAAATAAAGTCCAAAGCCGTGGTCTTCCCCATGAAGTACCATAAACCTGTTTATTACTCAGCCCTCCCTCCTCCTTCCCTCTGCCTTTCACAGTCTCGACATCCAGCTTTCCAGTCACACAGTCCTCACCGTTCCAATAAATGACCTTGATTTTTCATTTCAACTCACTCTTGCAGTGTTTCTTCCCCCCCCCCCATTTGCCTGACTTATTTCCATTTATCTTCAAGACTTAGCCTAAATATTGTATTTAATCGAGTTAGAAAAGTCCTACTCTCTGATTTTATTCCCTCCTAATTCTATTAGATGACTCATCACATTGAAATACATACAGGTGGCAAACATTAGCTTTGTTGCCTATGGTCCATTCCCTCGTCTCGTGACATTAAGATCCTGATTTAGGTTTTTCTAGCCTCTACCTCCCTGCCTCCTGTGTAATCCCCACCACCTGGCTAAGCCAGTGGGTGCATTCCATCTGCTTAGCCATAATGACTGCTTCAAAGTACACCCAGGCCAAGCAAATCGGAGCTAGTAATGTTCGATTCCAGGACTTTTGTCCTCCTCTGACGTTATTTGGTTTCTGTCAACCTCTCATCTGTAGGACAAAGTAAAGGCAAGCACAAGCCTGAAATCACTGGGGGCAGTGAAACATCTGGTGACATTGTTTGAGCCCCACATGAAGCCATACCTGAAACCAGATGGCCCCTTGAATATCTCGGTGACCTCAATTAAGATCTCAGTAGGATCTCTTTGCTTGAACTAGTTTGGGTCAGGCGTTCCATCACTTGCAGCCAGAGGAGTCCTAACTGACACACTGTCTGCTTTTTCTCTAAGACTCACCTCTGTATCCCTGGCACATGCTTCTCCCCCTGACACATAGGATACACTCACTACATGTTTTTGAAATAAATTATTTTTACTTTCTTATGTTCCTGACCTGCTTGGAAGTAGGATGGAAATGTCCCATCTCCTGAAGTTACGTGCCCTCACTGCCTTCACTTTACCACTTATCTACTTCAGTGGTTTTATCTGGGCTCGAGAGCTGACCGGCTCCTGAGTGCTCTCTTAGCTTGAACTTGAACTATGATTAGTTCAACCTTACTGACATAGGCACAGGCTCTAGATGCTTTCTCTGTTAAACATCATTCTTTCATTTCTGGTCTCAATGTTATATTCATATCAAAGCTGTAAGATGCCTAAAGTAAGAACATGGGCTTTAAAGGTGGGTGGTCCTAGGCTGGAATACTGGACTGTTACATAATTCTCATGATACCTTAGATAGTCCTGACTCCTCCTTGTAAAGTGAAGGGAACTGTATCTATCTTAGGTTGTAACAGTGAAGGGAAGATTGGCACAGGCCTAAGCACAGTCACTGTTACATAGTTAGAACTCAATACATAGTTTTATTATTTTAATATTAAAAAAACCCTTGCCTTTTATGTTTTAGATGCAAAGCTTATGGCATGCATTTAAATTTTTATAAAGAGTTAGATTTTTTTTTTGCTTTGAGAAGTGGGTGTTTTTAATTATTAAGAATGATTTTGAAAAGGAAAGTCTGATCCCTTTCAGCTTCATTGTATTCACTCACTCCAGGTCATTTTGACATTGAGGCTGATTAATATGCTTACACATGTGAATTAATATTTCAGGCTCTCGTGTGAAATTGTACGCTTTCAGAGTCAAAATAAGTTTCCAAAAATCTAGTAATATCATAAATCTAACTCCAAATTCTATAGATCTATGTATTGATGCCTTATGAAAATACCTAGAAAATTTCATTGTACAATATACTTTTAATCACATTTATTCCTCTTTCTCTCCTCTCATCTCCTAATTTCTTTTTTCTTCCTTTCTACAAAGGATCTGAGGAAGAAGAAAATATTGTTAAATTCTTTAGAAGTATAAAGAATTTCAAGTAGTATTACTTAAACTTAAGTAATGCTCTGTAGGCCAGATTCCAGCAAAAACTGACTCTCAAACATCCTTCCCTGGTAGTAAAGTGACCACTACCACTGATCTGGAACACCTATTCCACTGCTAAATTTATAGAAGGCCAAATCAGTAATTCCACCACACATTTTCCTACCTGCCACCACAGCAGAGACAAAGTTGTGGATTTTCTTCTTAACATACACATCCAGCTGGATGTAAATGATTAGCATATAAATAATTCCAAAGCAAATAAACGCTTTCCATAGAAATTTTATTTGAAAGGAGACCTCTTAAACATTTGCTTTCGAGGGTAATAAATCTTTGAGCTTACCAAATCGCTTAGCCAGCATGCATTAAAGGCATATTTGTTTTGTTTTCATATGTGTTACTCTTGCAATGTCTAGGGCTGGAAATGAAATATGGATTCCTGCCAAGAATTATAGGGAAGGGGATTGTATGGGGGCACAAACATGTAACAACACAAGGAGGTGTTTCAGGTGAGGATGACAGGGACTGGATAAAGGGCAGGAACACATTGTTTACCAGAAGGAGGTATCTAACCCCTTTACAAGGCTTTCTTCTGAACCAGAAACTGGCAAAAAAGAGAAATAGAAAAAAAGAATACATAAAATTTAGGATTTGAGTAATCAATAGTCACCCTTAAGTTCAGAAATGCCAAAGCTGTCCAAAGTCAAAGTTCAATGCTATGTTCCATGAAAATAGCTGTGAAGATGATTTAGGAAATTGAGCAAATTATAGAGTTTGTACCCCTCACTTATTCACACTACTATTTGTATTCCATTCCAAGGCCAAATTATATTCCTTCTCACATCAGCTCATTGATGTCTAGACTTTAAAATAGTGCTGGCTTCAAAGCTCCAAAGTTTAGCTTTTGATTCTCAAGGAGGTAAACTATCACAGACTGCCTTGAGTATCATGCATTCTTAAAATTCCCTCTGGTGTGTTTGATTATCCTTTAGTTCAATGACTGAATATCCTTTTCCTACCTGAGATGTAAATGAAGTAGATATGATGTCTTTTTTGCAGGAGTAACTATAAATGGTGTTCTCTTACATTCAATTGCTTTGATCTCTAATAATTGCATTAAATATGTCCAGGTTATAGAGAGTTAATAAAGAATAAAGGATATAGGAAGCTTCAATAGGAAAATTAGACTCTTAAAGGCCCAGAATGTTTCTAGTTCATCTATTTTTACTTTGGGTCAGATTATAGAAATGAGACCTAGAATCACACAAATATTAGAACCTAGATAAAGCTCATGAGATCTGACCTTAAATCCTTTCACCTCTTGCAAAAATAAACTCAATTTCATAAAGGGTCAGACTGAGCTTATTAAAAAATCCCTGGGAAGCCAAAGATGAACTAGCTTTGGGAAATTAAAGGCTCTTTAAGACCCCACCACACTTCCCTCAAGGTTTGTTATTGTCATATAAACTTATTTCTTTCCCTTTTCATGCCCTTTCCCCTACACCCTTTCTTCCAAGCCACACCGTTGAACCAGCTTGCCAGAGAGGAGGGTTGTGTTAGAGGACAAAAAGCAAATGTTGCTTACAGATAATCTGCTTTCTGGGCTTTAGAAACATATTGGAGGAAGGGAGAAGGGGAGAGTGTGTTTTGTATAGTGTGAGGTGGAGGAAGAGAAAAAAGATGGGTGAGAGAGCAAGAGAGAGAGTGGCAGTGATGCCTGGAGCAAGCAAGGCCTCAGTGGAGGATGGTTGAGAAGCAGACTTACAGGAGCTGGACCTTGGGTTCAGGCCACCCAGCATCAGCAAACCTACCAGTGTTGGAGCCACAGAGCCGCCTGCCTGCAAAAATCCAAGGGGGCCTGGATGGTGATGTCTAGCTCACTGATGTGTCCTTAGTGCCTAGAACAATGCCTGTCCATTAGTAAGTTCTCGATATTTGTTGAATGAATGATTGAAGTCAGTGGAGAACATCATGAACTGAACACTTTCATTTCTGAGGCATTATATGTTTCTTGAATTTTTGTGGGATTCTGAGGAATGACAAGCACCCCTCCCCGCCCCCCCGCCAAATAATATAGTGACTTATATTGACTTCCTACCATGCTGGCAAGATGGAAGTTCAGAGTCAGATTTAATTTGATTTCTCTCACAACTACAGCTTTGGAGTGGAATGCATACGCATGCAAAGGTGTATCCATGGTTGCTTCCATGTGCTGGCTATTGTAAATAGTGCTGCAATAAACACTGAGGTGCATGTATCTTTTCAAATTATGGTTTTCTCCAGATATATGCCCAGGAGTGGGATTGCAGGATCATAGGGTAGCTCTACTTTTAGTTTTTTAAGGAACTTCCATACTGTTATCCATTGTGGCTGCACCAGTTTACATTCCCACCAAGAGTGTGGGAGGGTTCCCTTTTCTCCACACTCTCTCCAGCATTTATTATTTGTAGACTTTTTGATAATGGCCATTCAGAAATAATGCCATTTGCAGCAACATGGATGGACCTAGAGATTATCACACTAAGTGAAGTAAGCCAGACAGAGAAAGACAAATATCATGATATCACTTATATGTGAAACCTTAAAAAAAAAAAATGATAAAATGAACTTATGTACAAAACACAAGTAGATCCACAGACATAGAAAACAAATATATGGTTACCAAAAGAGAAAGCAGGGGGATAAGTTAGGAGTTGGGGATTAACATGTACACACTACTATATATAAAATAGATAACCAACTAGCACCTACTGTACAGCACAGGGAACTACACTCAATATTTTGTAATAATCTATAAGGGAAAAGAATCTGAAAAAGAATATATATATATATATATATATACACACACACACACATATATATAACTGTATCACTTTGCTGTACACCTAAAACTAGTGCAACATTGTAAATCAACTATACTTCAATTAAAAAAAAAGAATCATAAAAAAAATGCATCCATGGGACACTAAATTCTACAGGAAGAGTCTTCAGAGCCTCTTGATCACCCTGGGAGGGCAGCTCCAGAATTTTCACTTACGTGATATTTCTGAGTCTTAAGTTTGGC